>NW_026907914.1:0-132868 GCF_033807575.1 Cydia pomonella
AACAGTATTGTCATGTCAAAATTATATCTTTAAATCTAGTAATTTTTCTGCTAAATACATCAAACAGACAGAAGTTTTTTGTGGCAAAACCGAGTGCTTGAGAAAATGAAACATCGACAAATAATAACATCATAGATTAATAATTAAAGTATGTAAATTTGTTTTACAAAAAAAATGCCTTCGTGTCATTGTTAACACCCGTGAGCCTGATAGTTGCAAAAAATTTCATTAAAAATAATATGTTAACCTTACCATGCATATACATCCTTGAGATCGGACTATTTGTCAGAAAACACATTGAGATGTTCGAATTTACAAGAAGTGAGCGCCGCCGTAATATCTTAGTCCTCCCGCCTCATAGGATAAATATGTATAAGGTCGGGCCATACTATAGATGTATACAAATATATAATAAGCTCCCAATCGATATAAAGAACGAAACCAAATTTATCATTTACAAGAATAGACTAAAGAGCTTCTTAACCTCGAAAGCCTACTACTCAGTCGAAGAGTTTATGACAGACACGAATTTATGATTTGACCTGGAAATTACGCCTGTATGTTTATGAATAAATGTGTAACTTACCTACTTTAAATAAACTATAATAAAATGTAAATAACTTAGCTAGTACTCATGAACCTTCTATGAATGATGTCTATGTTTTATGAATTTAATTATTAATGAACTTCAATTTAATGTATGTATTATGGTTATTTCTCATTATTACTTGAATCTGGATTTGCGACTAGAACTAATATTTTAATAATTATAGTATTATTGCTTTATTTTAATTGTAAGAATTTCCTAGTATTACGTAAATGCTATTTTGTGTTTGAATATGTATTTATTTTAGTAACTAAGTAGTTTTAGAATATCAATAATGTTGCTATGCCCTGACAGGGTAACCATGCATGCACTCAATACATGTTAACACCTTAATGTCCTTAATGTAACCATGGTTCTGCAATAAACGAAATAAGAAAAAATAAATTCTACTTGATGTAATTTATCGGGAAATTTCAAGAATGAAAATCAATTACAAATCCGACTATATTTTATGAGTATTTATTACGTATATTAAGTATCTTAAAATAAAAACGTACAGTGCAAATAAAATAAGAAAACTACCAATGGGTGTATCAAAGAAGATATCGAACGTGTTGTGTATTTCGCGGTAGCTATTTTATTTTATTTTATTAGCCTATTTGTGTGTCCCACTGCTGGGCAAAGGCCTCCCCTCTAGCTTTCCAATCCTCCCTGTGCTGAGCAAGGTCCCGCCAGTCCCGCTGAAACGCATCCAAGTCGTCCCGCCATCTTTTTCTCGGTCTGCCTCTGCCACGACTACAGCGGGGATGCCAGCTAGTGGCTATTTTAGTCCATCTGTCATCATTTATCCGGCAGACATGTCCAGCCCAGTCCCACTTAAGCCTGGCGGTCTTCATCCCAACATCGACGACACGGGTTTTGGAGCAAAGCTCTGTGTTCCTCACCCTGTCAGATCTTCGGATACCCAGGATACTCCGCTCCATTGTCCTTTGACAAACCTTGAGCCGTGATTTTTGCGCCTCAGTTAATGACTAGTTTTGGGCACAATAGGTGAGGATGGGTAAGATTAAGTCGACGAGCTTGCGCTTTAGTGCAATTGGGAGTTTACCTTTCATGAGTTCCTTCATAGACCAAAAGCTCCGCCAGGCGTTTTCGATCCTTCTATCAATCCTCCTGATCCTTCCTCCTTGATCTTCTTCCTGATCTTGTCCTGGCGATCTGTGAAGGAGACTCAGATCATAGAAAGTACTAGATGGCTGACGGAGGCGTGGCGCGTGTCGCCGCGACATGGCCACATCGTGGCCATACCGGCCCGCCGTAAGACAGTAGCAAATTAGCTGTCATTGAACAATGTGCGCGTCAATTTTATTGAAATGCCGAATTATAGCGTTATTTTGTGTCGAAATAGCAGTGCATCCAAAAACTATAAGGATCATGGAGTTACATAGTACATTTTTTTTCACGTATTAGTCAATAAAACCACACATTTTAACAAATAAATCCAGTGACATATGATTTTTCTGAGTCAGACCATGTTGTCATACAAACGCGTGGCAATTTGTCTATGCATTCTACATTGACGCTTTGGCATGGAAAACTATTTGTAGTGTCCTTAGCAACGGCGCAATGCATTAAACCGCTAACGATATTCACAGGGACATTATTGTTTCTTGGTACGACCGCCAACCGCTCCCTTCATTGACGCCGCGAAGTAGAGTGGTGCTCGTGCATATAATTGATCTTTGAGCGTTATCGATAAAAATGTTTGGATATACTGTATACACATATTAAAAATAATTACTTTCATACGAAAGTAATTATTTTTCAAGTAAAATTTTACAATTATTTTATATGCACCTAATGTTTAATTTAATACTTATTAATTTGGATTAAAATCGAAAAGGTAAGCCAAAAAATAAACTGATTTAATTAAGTACAATTGTACAAATGTACAAATGTTTTATTTCAGAAATAAAATAATAACAGTATTACATTTATGCTGGCCCCCACACTAGGCATAGCCTGTCCTGTGGTGGATAATACGGTTTACAAGTAAAAAAAAAAAAACAATACTACAATTGAAAATAATAATTTACAATTATTTAGAGTAAACAATTGAAAAAGAAACGGTGGTGAATGGAATTTACAGAGGTACAGTTTACAGTGAGTCAAAAAAGAAATATGTTTATGATTGCAATTTTTTTTCAGTTTCCCGAAAATCCCAGTATTAACGAAAAATGGATAGATGCTACAGGAAGAGGGCCCTAACTGGTTTACGAGCGAGAAAAGTGTTATTTGTTCGGATCATTTTCAAGAAAAATGTTTCCAGTTACAGTTACAGTTACAGATAGAATATAAATATGTTTAAAATAATATTATATTGTATACTTAGTCGATCCAAAAGTTCTATCAGAAAGATTTTTACTGATAATTATGATTACTGTTTCCTTATTATTCGTACATATGATATAAAAGCTTATTTAATGGTGCATTATACTTACTATATAACATGCTGGAATTGCTTTCAATTGGTGACGAAATATGCTATAATAAACTGAAACTTTTTTTTTAATGAAGCGCTCGCGTCTAACGACAATCCCAAAGTAAACAATTTAAACAAACATTACATCAACTAATGACTAAAATGTAAACCAATATGATTAGTTAAGCATAAACAAGCTTTCGCATCATGGTACATGTTTTTTTTTTAATTATAAGCTTTGTGTTACATTTTATCAGTAAAAACCTTTGTGAGAGAACTTATGGCTCAACTAATATACCTTACACGTACCTAAAAATTCTTAGCTCGTAAATAAGGTCAAAAATATAAAAGAATATAAATTAAGTCTATGGCAATTATTACTTAAAACAAAAATATCTAAACTATAAGGTCATTTTCAGAACATGTAAAATATCGATAGCTCTATCGAATTGTCCTCACTCTAGTGCCGCCGCTCTAGGCTCCTACACCGCGCGGTTTGGCCAATCACAGCGCGTGAGTTGGTTGTCTGGCCACGCCTTTAATGATGTGGTGGGGGACAGTTGGAGACAGCGAGACTCGTTGAAATTATGCTTCATTATAAATCTCCTTACTTCTTATATCTATGGAAGGAGACTATCTGGCCTAGATAAGTATACTCGTCGACATATTGCAAAATGTTCCCATCCACCGTCACCTCGTGCTTCTTGCTGTTGGTCATTAAATGGGTTTTAGATTGGTTCATCGTCAGACCGATTTTTGTATCATGTTAAAAATATCTATAACGCTAAGGTAACATCGATAATAGACATGTCGATATTTGATTTTTTTTCAATTGCTTTATTTTGCCACAATAACTTCTATGTCTATACACACTATAGTTAACCAAATCTGTCGCGTCGTCACTTGTTAGGGTTCCGTAGCCAAATGGCAAAAAACGGAACCCTTATAGATTCGTCATGTCCGTCTGTCTGTCCATTCTGTCACAGCCACTTTTTTCCGAAACTATAAGAGCTGTACTGTTCAAACTTGGTAAGTAGATGTATTCTATGAACCGCATTAGGATGTTTACACAAAAATAGAAAAAAAACAATAAATTTTAGGGGTTCCCCATACTTAGAACTGAAACTCAAAAAATCTTTTTTCATCAAACCCATACGTGTGGGGTATCTATGGATAGGTCTTCAAAAATGATATTGAGGTTTCTTATATCATTTTTCTCTAAAATGAATAGTTTGCGCGAGAGACACTTCCAAAGTGGTAAAATGTGTGTCCCCCCCCCCGTAACTTCTAAAATAACAGAATGAAAAATCTAAAAAAAATATATGATATACATTGCCATGTAAACTTCCACCGAAAATTGGTTTGAACGAGATCTAGTAAGTAGTTTTTTTTTAATACGTCATGAAATAAAAATAAAAAATTTTTTTCATCATACCCATACGTGTGGGGTATCTATGGATAGGTCTTCAAAAATGATATTAATGTTTCTAATATCATTTTTTTCTAAACTGAATAGTTTGCGCGAGAGAACCTTCCAAAGTGAAAAAGTGTGTCCCCCCCCCCTGTAACTTCTAAAATAACAGAATGAAAAATCTAAAAAAAATATATGATATACATTGCCATGTAAACTTCCACCGAAAATTGGTTTGAACGAGATCTAGTAAGTAGTTTTTTTTTAATACGTCATGAAATAAAAATAAAAAATTTTTTTCATCATACCCATACGTGTGGGGTATCTATGGATAGGTCTTCAAAAATGATATTAATGTTTCTAATATCATTTTTTTCTAAACTGAATAGTTTGCGCGAGAGAACCTTCCAAAGTGAAAAAAAGTGTGTCCCCCCCCCCTGTAACTTCTAAAATAACAGAATGAAAAATCTAAAAAAAATATATGATATACATTTACGAGAAGATTATTCAAAGTAGGCTCATGGCACACTTGCACGCATATGGAATCTTGAGTGATACACAATATGCTTATCAAAAATCCAGAGGTACTTCCCAAGCTATTGATACTTTAATAGATGTTATCGTGAATAGACTAAACGAAAAGCTTAAGGTGGCGGCTATATTTTTGGACTTAAGCTCCGCATTCGATATGGTTGACCATAGTATCCTTATACAAAAACTGGATTTTTATGGCGTTAGGGGCAATACTTTAAATTTAATAATATCTTACTTTAAAGACAGAACTCAGTTTGTTGAAATATCTGATGTTGAAGGAAACTGTGAGAACGTCATTAGGTCCAAGCCCGTTAAGATAACGAGAGGCGTGCCTCAGGGTTCTATTTTGGGCCCTGTTTTATTCGTTATTTATACAAATGACCTGATACAATTTGTCACAAAAGAAATACCGGATATCAACTTGGTAGTTTTTGCGGACGACACTAATGCCATTGTAAACTCTAGTTCGCTGGAAAATCTAAATAATAAAGCAAATCGAGCGCTAGAATTATTTCATCAGTGGTTCAGTTGCAACAAATTGAAGGTGAATCCAGGTAAGACAAGTGCAATGCTCCTTAGGTCTACTGTTAGGCAAAAGGACATGCTGGATCTGACATTTTGTGGTAACAACATCGAAAATGTTACTAGTGTTAAGTTCCTTGGTATCCACATTGACGATCTACTTACTTGGAAAAATGAACTTGCAAGTATAGAAGCTTCCATCAGCTCGGCTTGCTATGTTCTGCGTAGTTTGCGGGACGTAGTTAATCGTAAACATCTAAAGATGGTTTATCACGCATTGGTTGAATCAAAGCTTCGTTATAGTGTAAAATTTTGGGGAAATAGCTATGACTATAATATGTATAAAGCCTTTGTAATTCAAAAGCGGGCGATAAGGACCATAGTCCGAATTTCACAACCTGAGCCATGCAAAGAGCATTTCAAAAATATGGGAATATTAACTGTTCCGTGTTTGTACATCCTGTTGCTCCTTACTGACCTGGTTAAAAGTCTAGGCGAATACGAGACTACTGAAGATAGACGAGTGCGGGAGAATACAAGACGGAAATACCTACATTGTAAATTGCAGCCGAACTTAAAAGTAGTGCGTCATTGCGCACACTACCAGGGTGTACAACTGTACAACAAACTTCCTGGTGAGTGGAAGAACATTACTAGCCCTAATATTTTTAAAAGCAGATTAAGAGCGCTGTTGTTGCGGGAGTGCTTTTATTCCATTGATGAATTTATTAAATATTTTACTGATAGTTGTCATTTTTAAATAATTCAATAATAATTATTTCGTATTGATGTTTTGATATTTTGTATGACATTTTGTAATTCATCTTTTATTATAGTTTATAGAATTGACGCATGTTAGATTAAGTATTAGATATAGTCAATATTCAGACACAATTGTAATATTGTTAATGAATAAATAATAATAAAAAAAATTACCATGCAAACTTCCACCGAAAATTGTTTTGAACGAGATCTAGTGAGTAGTTTTTTTTTAATACGTCATAAAATTTTAAAAAAATTTTTTTCATCAAACATATACGTGTAAGGTATCTATGGATAGGTCTTCAAAAATGATAGTTAGGTTCCTAATATCATTTTTTTCTAAACTGAATAGTTTGCGCGAGAGACACTTCCAAAGTGGTAGGTAAAATGTGTGTCCAAAGTGGTAAAATGTTGAACAAGATCTAGTAAGAAGAATTTTTTTTTAATACGTCTTAAATTGTACGGAACCCTTCATGCGCGAGTCCGACTCGCACTTGGCCGCTTTTTTTTTACCCGAGATTCGCTCATTAGGGTTCCGTAGCCAAATGGCAGAAAACGGAACCCTTATAGATTCGTCATGTCCGTCTGTCTGTCCAATAATAATAATAATAAATTATTTATTCACGACCAACTTGGATCATTATTATGTGTTAGTGACAATTTTTATCTTAATGCTAATGTTAATATATACATATGTATTTAAGTATAGCAAACTATAGCCACTTTTTTTTTAGGGTTCCGTCGTCAACTAGGAACCCTTATAGTTTCGCCATGTCCGTCGGTCTGTCCGAGGCTTTGTTAGTGCTAGAAAGCTACAATTCGGCATGAATAAATTAATAAATCCGACAGTCGTACAATAAAATCTAAATTTATTTTTGTATACCTACAGTGTACAGTATTGATGGAAAGATCTTTCAAAACTAATAGGGATTTTGAACAAACACTTTTTGATAAAATGAATATGAAAGAAAAAAAATCCTTCCCCCCCTGTAAGTTTTGAACCATAGGTCTAAAAATATGAAACAAATCGTAGACATAGAAAACTATAGCGGACATGATCAGTTTAGCTGTTAAATTATCGTGAAAAGTCTTCTTCATGGTATAAAGACGTATAAAGCGCTGCAAAGTACTCCCTTATATATACATCCATTTAAGATACTTACTAATAGCTCCCGTTTAGCCTATTCTGACAGAATGGTAACTACGGAACCCTACACTGAGCACGTTCTTTAGTCGTATACCTCGAAATCAAAAAATCCTTGTAGCTTTTCACCTATTCGCGTTTCACCGTGATAGCGTATTTTGCTGTAGCGTGTAATATCGGTGGTGTATTTTGTTACTCGCATATATTTTTAATAGATTTTTACAACGGTAGCAAATTTTAATGTAGAATGTATTATCAATAGCCTATTTAGTTAGCCGCAAATATTTTCAATAGATGTTTACAACAGTAGCTAATTTTGATGTAGCGTGTATTATCAATAGCCTATTTAGTTATCCGCAAATATTTTCAATAGATGTTTACAACAGTAGCTAATTTTGATGTAGCGTGTATTATCAATAGCCTATTTAGTTTTCCGCAAAAAAAATTGTTGCATTTTACCTGGGTCGCATATTGTTGTACTGTATTGTATTAATCGTAAAAAAATTGGCTATATCACTGGGATACAATAAAAATACGGTCGCTTATTGACCTCATTGTTACAGCAATACATTAACTAGCTTTGGAGAATTTGTTATTTAGGAAATCTACCTCTAAGGTTACATATAACACACTCAAAACCAGGAGATAAACTACAAGTGCGAAATGCATTTACAAAACAAATCTATAGAGGTATAGTGCTTAAAGGAAATGTCGCGATATGTAATAACGCATTATAAACAAATATCTATCGAGGTGAAAAGCGACTACAGTGAAGAAAGGCAGGGAAGTAAATATACTATGAATCTTATACACCATTGTAAATGGCGACCAGAAATCATGCTACAAAAAATATCTGTTCAGAAATTATGAGATCGCGGCGAAACGCGAATAGGTGAAAAGCTACAAGGAATTTTTGATTTCGAGGTATACGACTAACAAACGACTGAGCATGACCATTTTATTTTGTTCAAAGTTAGACTACACGGTATAAATCGGTGTTCACTGATTCTACTCCACAGAGGAAGTGGAAAACTCTGGCAGACCCTGCGGTATGGTCGAGGTGTTCGCCCCCTCATACCCGCCATCGCCGGTCCCCTCCAACGGGTATGGTCATACTACCCTCATTTGCTAATAAAAATTTAACCTATGATGTACGGAATAGAATTGATTTTGCCATGCACGTTACAATAGTTATTTGTTTTACAAGGGGGCAAAGTTGTTGTTTAACCGCTCGTGCTAATATTGATACCCGAGCAAGCGAAGAGGGTGGTTAGAGTAGCGCTACCTCGTTTCACGCAAAATAGGCACAATGGTTGTCGATTTGCGGAAAATGCCCAGAAGCACTAACTAACTAAGCGAAAGATTCCAAAATTAAACCACGAGCGTAGCGAGTCGTTCGAGAAGTGGAAACTTTGCGAGGGTTTCAATGCACGAGGGTTAAACAAACTTTGCCTCCGGGTGAAACACAATTTTTCAACACACCAACACGAGGAAACTACTAACTATGAAATACGAAAAAATTCAAATGAAATGAAATCCAAATGAACGTAATAAAAAATCGTCATTTAAAAGTCAATTCTACCAGCAAACATAAGGAAACAATTCAAAATTTGCATCCGATTACTTTGCCCCACATGTGGATAAAATGCAACTTTCTCATTCGTTTTTGAACAATCTAGAGGGTCTTTACCAGTTGGTGTGATGAAAATATAACTGTATTACAATTGAAAATTATTTAAATTTCATCGATCTTAAGCTGCCGCCGGAGCTGTGCGAGGTAGCTAAGTGGTGCGAGGCGTAGCGAGGGTGTGAAGCATTCTAAATAAATATGTGAGCGGGGTGCAGAGAGGCGGGATCGAAGCTTTTTAATGTTTTTATCTACACATATGTCATAAACCCTCTATGATGCCTTCAAAATCCGTAAATAATGACCAACATTACGATAAACTCAATTATAAAATCTTTCGCTTACTCGGGACTCAAAAACACGAGCTGTAAAGTAACTTTGCTCTCGTGTGACACATCAAACTTTTCACCTCAGTAGTGAGAACATATTAAATAAATAAATAAATAATAAATAAATAATTAAAGGTTTAAAAAAATCAACATAAAGTAAAGTTAACCACATTTATTTACATTCATGAATGAAAGGCATCATCATTATGACGAAAGCTTGTCTCACTCCCTGTGAGGAAAGGCTTGTTCCAGCTGCTGAGGTGAAAATATAATTAAATAAAAAAAAATAAAAAATATTATAGGACATTAGTACACAAATTGACTAAGTCCCACAGTAAGCTCAATAAGGCTTGTGTTGAGGGTACTTAGACAACGATATATTATAATATATAAATATTTATAAATACTTAAATACATAGAAAACACCCATGACTCAGGAACAAATATCCATGCTCATCACACGAATAAATGCCCTTACCAGGATTTGAACCCGGGACCATCGGCTTCGTAGGCAGGGTCACTACCCACTGGGCCAAACTGGTCGTCAAATATTTATGTGATATGACTGCATGTATTAATCAGCTATAAATCAAACAAAAAAAATAGTAAAAAAAAACAAAAAAACAATTTTTAACAATATTTTATTTATATTATTATTTGTCATTCATACATTCATGAACACGAATATTAGAACATAGATTAAAGATTTGTAGAAAAGTCTATATTGTCTATTCCTCATAACAGCACTTGCGCTGTGAAATCGCTATAAAGTTGCGATTAATGGCTACCAACCTAACAAAATCAACATAATATAGTTTCAAACTAAGTGCATTGTTGTTAACTTACAAAATATTCATTTGGTTGCATAGTAGAAACCATTGCTACATAAGTCAGATACGCGCATGTGACACCCGTAATATAGCAACACCCATAGACTACGAAGACCGCATAGCGTTGCTTGTTAGTGTCCATAGGCTACTGTGGCCAAAATCGAGAAAAAACTGTCCAAATTTAGCAAAGATCAAGTACCAGGGCCTCATGAGTTACGAGGTGTCGCTGACCAGCCGGTCGGTCGGGTCGGACGCGTAAGAAGGTATGCTCGCGTATCTTAGCTGCATACTTTTGGTTTGTTTACCTGGGTGAATCAACTTTTTTTGTTTTGTTATCCTGTCCCGTTGTCCAAGGGACAACAGTGGCACAGTTTGTTTGAAGAGATGTTGTATGTTGTATGAACATGCTTAGTAGGGGGCCCATTATGGACATTGGTTATAACGACCACAAAAACGCAAGTTTAATACATTTAAGCACCATAAAATCAGTATTTCAATGAACTTTTGTCCCCTGCACAACTAATCGTAACCATGGCAACGAGTGACGCTATAAAGTTCTTCTCCCACCTATATGATTATACTAGTTAACATATTATTTTTGTTGACTCATAGGAAAAATATTGTATGCTCATGGCGTATTTATTTCCAATTCCGACGCCTACGGCTCCGGCTTACATTGTGCTCAAGCCACTCGACTTTTTTTTATAACAACGACAAATAAAATTAAGAAGACCAAGAGTGGTCACTCCATACAACGATTTTGTTACCAAAAATACTATTATTTTCGTAGTCTACATCTAGTGTCGAGTAGCAGTACTGAGAGTTCCGCTACTCGACGCTAGATGTCGACTACGAAAATAATAAGCGTTTTGGTACCAAAACTGATGTATACAGTGAGCACTCTATGTACTTTTAGGGTTCCGTAGTCAACTAGGAACCCTTATAGTTTCGCCATGTCCGTCTGTCTGTCTGTCCGAGGCTTTGCTTCGTGGTCGTTAGTGCTAGAAAGCTGAAATTTGGCATGGATATATAAATCAATAAAGCCGACCAAGTCGTACAATAAAAATCTAAAAATTTAATTTTTTTTAGGGTACTTCCCCTACACGTAAAGTGGGGGTGAAATTTTTTTTTTTGCTTCAACCCTACAGTGTGGGATATCGTTGGAAAGGTCTTTCAAAACTAATAGGGGTCTTCAACAAACATTTCTTGATAAAGTGAATATATTCGAAGATAATTGCTCCGAAAGAAAAAAAAAATGTCCCCCACCCCCCTCTAACTTTTGAACCATAGGTCCAAAAAATATGAAAAAAATCTTGGAAATAGAGTTTAAGAAAGACATTAAATGAAAACTATAGCGGATATGATCAGTTTATCTGTTTTTGAGTTATCGCAAAAAGTTTCCCCTTCATAGTAAAAAGACGTACACCCACAGTTCATCCCTTGGTTAACAATGTACCATACTTTAAGTTCCAGTTTAGCTTATTGTGACGGAAGAGTAACTACGGAACCCTACTCTGAGCATGGCCCGACATGCTCGTGGCCGGTTTTTATTATGTCTCTATGACAACGGTTGCATAAATACTATTTCCATCGCTTGTTTTGTATGTACAAACACCTCGCTCTGCTCAGCTGCTTCCACTGTAGTGGCGCTAAACGAGAATACGTAAATAAAGTTCTAGTATTAATTTATGACAAACCCATCCTTGCACAGCTTGCGTCGAATCGCAGCCTTAATTTGTACTATGTATAGGACGGTGGGCCTTAGGAGAATATAGAAGTTTTCGGTCTTCTCGTTTTATTTTCACATCGTTTAATTCTCAATGTTGTTACGTTGTTAACCCTTTGACACACGATAGGCGTGGCGTTCAAAGGGTTAGACTAAGAAATGTTATAAAATGAAACATTTTGCAACACTTATCGTTTGTTACACAGAGTGGAAGACTGGTGTTTACCCCCAGCCATGCCATGTGCCATGTGTAGGGCATCGCGGTCTCTCAAGTCCCTGTCTGACATCAGCAGTGACATCATCTGGCTTGGAACTCCACCAGGGTGGACCGCGACCCCAGAGTTCCAAGACCCACAGTCCGAAGGGGATTTGGTACGAGAAAAGGAAATAATGGACGAAAACATTAGGAAAGAACTTGAAGAAATCAGATTCGAAGTCTCAGATAAAAGAGAAATGAAATCTAAAAAATCTTCAGAAAAAAATAACGTTTCTGATAATGAGGATTCAGGTATTGATGTACAAGCGAAAAAGAACCAAAATACAAACAAAGCTATGACAGATAAGGACAGTGAGAAAGCAGGTCAGAAACATGAAAGGGACAAAGAAGACAAGAAAGCGGGACACAAAGAAGGCAAGAAAGTAGGACATAAAGATGATAGGGACAAAGAAGGCAAGAAAGTAGAACAACAAGATGAGAGGGACAAAGAAGGCAAGAAAGTAGGACATAAAGATGATAGGGACAAAGAAGACAAAAATACCGGACAGATAGATGAGGGAGACAATATAGAGAAGAAAGCGGGACAGTCAGGTGAGGGAGACAAATTAGAGAAGAAAGCGGGACATAAAAATAAGAGGGACAAAGAAGACAAGAAAGCAGGAGAGAAACATAAGAGGGAAAACGATGACATCAGTAAACCAGACGATGCAACAAAGAGGATTAAAGGAAAGGGAGTGGGGAAGAAAACTGTGCAGAAAGAAACAAGGGGCAGGTATGTATAGATTATCCGTTTAACTGTTAATATGGTCGGCTAAGTGGAAACATTAGTGGTGATTTTCCCGTTCATACGTTCTCTGTATTGTGGTCATACCTATAAAAAAGAGATGAGCTCTTTTTTATAGGTATTCAATATCACCACTAACTATATTTGTACTTTTTTTTGATATTCCTGTTTCTATAAGAACTAGGTTACTTCAAACAACGCTAAACACAGGTAAATTAATTCTCCGTGAACAGACGTTTAGCATACAATCTGCAACAATAAACGCAAAAATCAAAACATGAAAAAGAAATCAAATTTATTTTTCACGTCAGCAGCTGGAACAAGGGTAATTTTCTGCTTAAAAACAGTTTGCAAAATCGCATTTTGCTCACCGAGTGAGACAAAATAACATTCAAGTAACCTTTATATTCGAATGTCATTTCACGTGCAGGGCCTGATACAAGTTCGAAATATTTGGATTCTATTGTCTTTGTCCCTTTCACGTCATTAGCAAAAAGAAAGAGACAAAAATAAGATACGTAATTCAACGGTATATTGACGGTTGATATTAGACCCCCGAAATAAGTCAGACCGTATCGTACCGTTCCAAAACACCCTACTAGTCCTCAATCGTAATAATTAATTGAAATAAAAATTTAATAAAAAAACCATATTTTACGTATTTGAACTTAAAAAAATACGCAATTGTTACGCAAAGTAAATAATTCTACTTTTAACGATATCTACTATACTTGACAATTAGTTGTATCCGCAATTCGGACCGTATCTTACAAAGTTTTTTTTTTCCAAAAAAAAGTTGTCGATTGAACTGTCAATTGATGTTCGTTACTTCATTATTTCCGTAGGTATTATTTAATTGAAATTTCTTTCGTTTTGATTTATTGCGGTAATTAAACTTAATTGTTAGAATACCTTAATAAAACATGAGTGAAATAGTGATGAAGGCGGATTACATTTTTTCAGGTTGTATTTTACCTTTCAAATATGTTCACACTGCTGTCGTGAAATTTTTGTGTACTACACGAGATCAAAGTTATTTACATCTCGTGCGCTTTTGAGTCCCTTACTGCGAAAAATAAAATCTAATCCGTCTTCATCACTATTTAACTAATTAAAATAAGCACTCGAAGAAATATCAAACTTTGCTCTCTTGTTGTACAATAGTACATTGTGCAACGAGGGGGGTAAGTGAAACTTTGGAAGCGAGGGTGGTAATTTGCAATATTCTTACCCCCGGAGTTACACACAATGTTTTTCATCACACGTGCGAAGAAAAAACTAAATTTTAAGCGAATAATTCTTAAATACGGTGACATATCAAACATTCGTCCGCCATTTTGTAATTTCTTGGCAGGTGAGGACCTATTCGGCATTCAGCCACGATTGAAAGTTATGTAAATAAATTTTAAACGGCTGTTAAATTAATCAAATTAAATAATTTTAAACATAACAAAAATATTACATTTTAAACGTCAGCATTTTAAAAGTAAAACTCATTTATGCTACTTGGTTTGTATGAATAAGTGACATAATTAAAGAATAAAGCTATAACTCCTTAGGGAATTATAGCTTCACAATCCATAACTCCCGCGAGAACAAAATAGGCCTTTGTCCTTCAGCACACCTGCATGAAATAAGATCTTTTTCGAGCAAGTGTGATGAAAATAACTATTTCATTTTTTTCCAAAATATATATATATATATATATTTTAATTTATTTAGAAAACAAACAGCCTTTTACAAATATGTCTAAAGTAAATCAACTAAAAATAGGCCTAAAGTTTCCTACATTACTAAGAAAACTATTACATGGAAATGTAAATTACGCAATTATAAATTACCGGTTTAGTTGTGTGCTACATGCAAGTAAGTTAAGAAAACATACAAAAGTATGAAAAATATGACTGGAACCAAATTGATCAATTTCTAGAAAACAAAATTTGCCGAACTTTGTTCTTGAACACGGACAAACTATGAACAAAAATATCTATATCGTTAAGAGATTCATTATACAAATAACAAGTGCGCCTAAAGAAAGAGTTTTTAGCATACTGTGTGCCACAGGAGGAAATAGAAAATGTGGGTTTAGAAAGTGAGGTGAGAAAATATGGTTACAATTTGCTTAAGTTTTGGAGGGGGGAAATGGCGAGAACGAAACCTCGATTTCAAAGATTTTTACGCTGGATTTTTCGCATAAGCTGCAGTTGTCCTTATCGCTCTCATTTTAGGAGCCTCGTCAGTGCGAAGGAGATATATAACTAAAATTATTAAATCTGGTATTTCCTCATAAAAAGTAATATTTACTTTGAACGCCACGGCTATAGTGTGCGGTGGTCATCGTGAACTTTCTCGGAATGGACGAAAGTTAATATGGGCTGTGGGCGCTGTGGCCGCGTGCGTCAACGTTGACGACCGGTTTGGCCTAGTGGGTAGTGACCCTGCCTACGAAGCTGATGGTTCCGGGTTCAAATCCTGGTAAGGGCATTTGTTCGTGTAATGAGCATGGATATTTGTTCCTGAGTCATGGGTGTTTTCTATGTATTTAAGTATTTATAAATATTGATATATATCGTTGTCTAAGTACCCTCAACACAAGCCTTAATGTGCTTACTGTGGGACTTAGTCAATTTGTGTAATAATGTCCTATAATAAGCGGTGATGTCCGAGTGGATATGACGGCCGACTTTCAATCCAGAGGTCGCGGGTTCAAATCCTGGCTCGTACCAATGAGTTTTTCGGAACTTATGTACGAAATGTCATTTGATATTTACCACTAGCTTTTCGGTGAAGGAAAACATCGTGAGGAAACCTGCATACATCTGCGAAGAAATTCAAAGGTGTATGTGAAGTCCCCAATCCGCATAGTCTAGCGTGGGGACTATAGCCTGAGCCCTCTCGCGTATGAGAGGAGGCCTGTGCCCAGCAATGGAAAGTATATAGGCTGGATTATTATTATTAATGTAGTGAAAGAAGATGTATCATGAAGCTTCGTGTATGTCTTCTGCAGCTCCATTGCTCGATTGAGGCAGTATTTACCTCTGACGTTTCGAGGACGGCATTGTCCCCGTGGCCTCGGAGAATACTAGCTAAAGTTGACACCAATGTTTTAGCCGCGCGAGTTTTTCGTGCTACCCGCACCCGTTTTGCGCACTAGGGATGTTAATCACTCGACACACAACACTCACGATATTTGTTTTCGCTGATACATTTACTAATGACTGGATTACAATTGAATGAGATCCTAAAACCATCTTTCCGATTGAAATTGATTTGTTTTTTTAATTTCAATGGCTTCACTACGATCCGTAGAAATGATTTTAGGGTTATGCAGCTCAATCCAGTGATTTGTTTGACTAGTAAATGCTCGGCAACCACAGACTTGTCCTCGAAACGTCGGAGGTATATTAAAAACTTAACTTTACGCTATTAATATTTTGTCCAAAAGAGAGGTATGGGCAATGTGAATGTCATCTCGCCTTGTGTGGTAGGGCACAGCACAGCGGATGTCATTCCAGATCTAGAGCAGAGCCCAACTGGGGAAGTACCTCCAACTTACAGAAAACCGCAGCCAAATAACACTAGACCCTACTCATAGTGTTGTGTTACTTGTGTTCCTGCCGGTGAGTAAGGTTGCCAGAGCTCAACGAGGGGGGTGGGGTTAGGGTCGGCAACGCGCATGTAACTCCTCTGGAGTTGCAGGCGTACATAGGCTACGGAGACTGCTTACTATCAGGCAGGCCGTATGCTTGTTTGCCACCGACGTAGTATAAAAAAAAAATTAAGTCCCGTTTAAGTCAGTTTTTTTTGTTAACCTTTTGACCGAGGATAATCAGACTTCGTGCGTTCCCATATGGCTCACGATGACACGCCGCGTTCGATAGATGTGGCATTCAAAGGGTTAAAGATTATTGTGTATGTTAAAGGTTACGCTTGTATTTTTTTTTAAATACAGGAAACCGAAAGTTGCTCCGGTCAAAGAGAAGAAAACGTTACCGAAGCGTGCGGCGAAGGCAGCCCCTGCCCAGGAAGAGGTGGCCACCAACACGAGACTTCTCAGGAAGTAAGTATGATAAGATCTCTGCTTGGCCTTACGGTTGACTGGTAGAGTACAGAATGCCTTTTGTACTGTAAGGTTTTCTTTTGTGCAATAAAGGTTAAATAAGTAAATTAATAAGCATATTCTGGGGATTACGGTAAATCCCGGGTTTATTTATCCCCTTCATATGATACAGGTATATACTTATAGAACCTATTTTTCCAGCTCCCGCGACCCTCCGCCGCCAAACCCGGACGTGTACGAGTTCGACGAACTAGAAGGCTCTCGGCCTCCCTCGGGCCTCCGCCGCCGCAACCAGCCCACCCCCGACCCCCCCGCGCAGAGCCCCGAAAGCATACAATACATGGACATATGCCCTACAAGCTCTCAACTAGCCAAAATTAATACAAAAAAAAAAAGAAGTTGGGAACGTACTTAGTGTCAGCTTGGTACCTGAGGACGATATATATAAGAAGCGGAAGAATTTGATAGATAATCTGACGAATAGTCCAGCGCTGTTAAACAAGATTTTCAACTCCTTACCGACAGAACTTCAGAACGAGCTTGGGAGCTTGGCCACGGAGGGGACTGGGCGGGAGGAGGCTTATTTGGGACGAAAAGGCGGGGACGGTCTTAGAGGCACCCACGTACTATCCTACGGCTGAGGAGTTTGAGGTAATATATTAGTGTTTATTGTATCCACTGCTGACAGAACTTCTCAATGAGCTGGGGTGCTTGGCCACGGAGGGGACTGGGCGGGAGGAGGCTTATTTGGACGAAAAGGCGGGGACGGTCTTAGAGGCACCCACGTACTATCCTACGGCTGAGGAGTTTCAGGTAATGTATTAGTGTTTATTCGAGCTGTTAATATCCCAGCATTATAAGACTTAACATTTTGATAATAAATTACTAAACAATAAGAAACTAAACCTAAACCATCTCAACCTAAAAAAAATTCTAATTATATTAGGTCTAATAATTAATAAAATCATAGAAAAAAACAAATAATAAAACTAAAATAATAAAACGACTCAAATTCCTCTCAGAAGACATATTTTAAACAATATAAATTTTAAAATTTTCAAAATAAAATTAAATTCTTTATAAAAATTTAAATTAAAGCTTATCCCTTAAAATATTAAATTTAATTATTTAAAAATTTTTTTAATAAAATTTTTAATTAAACTAATTTAAAATTAAATTTTTTTCTGAAAAAACTAGATATTTTTAAAAACGATTAACATTTCATTTCTAATTAAATATAAAAAATATTTTTGCTACAATAAATTTTTTATTTAATTAACTCTTTTAAATTCGAGAATTTTTTTTTATAAAAATTTTAAATTAATAAACTCTGATACACAAGATACAATAATTAAAATTTACTTTTTTTATAATTTTTATTTCAAATATTTCAAATTTCTTTCACAATACTAATTTACTATAAATTAAATAATTTTTTTTTATAAAATACTTTAACCCCCATTATTATATTTTATTAAAATTATTTTTATTAATAAATTTTTATATTAATTTTCCCCCACTCAAATTAAATAAAATAATATTATCTTTTCAATGTAAATGAAATGCTTAAATTTCAAGCTCTAATTTGATCTTTCTAGAAACACTTTCCAGTACCTCTACTTTGTTACGACTTATTTCAACTTATAAATGAAAGCGACGGGCAATATGTACATATTTTAATTTTTAATCATTTTATCAAATTAAATAAAATTACATTTAAATCCACTTTCAATTCAATTTTTCAATTCAATTTCCATATAAATAAATTTATTGTAATCCATTATATTCTTAATTATAATCTGCATCTTGATCTGATTTAATTTTTATTTAAAATTTTAAAATATTATAATTATTTAAAAATATTTTTTTAACAACGATATACAAAATTTTTAATTAAGTAAAATTATTCGTGGATTATCAATTAATAAACAGATTCCTCTAAATAAACTAAAATACCGCCAAATTATTTAAGTTTCAATAAATAATTATTTACTATTTTAGTATTTTTATTAAATTTTTAATAATAGGGTATCTAATCCTAGTTTATAATAAAATTTATTAAATCATAATTAATTCTTCTTATAAATTTTAATTAAATTAAAATTTCACCTAATAATCTAA
Organism: Cydia pomonella; assembly: GCF_033807575.1. Taxonomy (NCBI): domain Eukaryota; kingdom Metazoa; phylum Arthropoda; class Insecta; order Lepidoptera; family Tortricidae; genus Cydia; species Cydia pomonella. The sequence goes on from NW_026907914.1 coordinate 19,097, forward strand.
TATTTAAATTAATTTATTTAATTATTTATTAATATCTAATAAAATTTAATTTAATTTTTGTATAACCGCAACTGCTGGCACAAAATTTGTTATTAATTTCTATATTACTAAATCTTAATTTCTTAAATTTTTAATATTAATTACTATTTTCATAAATTAAATATTTTTAAAATAATTAAAATTTTATACTAAAATTTATATGTAAAATAAATTTTTAAAAAATTATTATAAATCATAAAAAATTTATTTATATAATTTTTTTTTGTATAGATTTTTTTTTTATTTTTTTTATATTAATATTTATTAATAATAATAAATATTAAATAATTTCTTTTTTTTTTATTTATAATATTCATATTAAAAATTACATTTGCTATTTAAAATTTTATTAATTAATATTCAATATTAAATTTTGAATATTCATATTCATAATTACATAAAAATTTATATAAATAATAATATAAAATTTAATTTTAAATATTTATTTATAATTTATTATTATTATTATTATTAAATATTTAATATTAAAATAATATTAATAAATATTTAATAATAATATTTTATTAAACCATTTTTAATATTTTTTCTTTAAATATTAAATTAAAAATAAGCTAAATTAAGCTTTTGGGTTCATACCCCAAATATAAAGGAAATCCCTTTTTTTTTAAAAATAAAGTGCCTGAAAAAAAGGATTATTCTGATAGGATAAATTATGTAGAATTCTACCTTTATTATACTTTATAGAATTAAACTATATCTAATAATATCAAAAATTATTGTGCATCATACACTAAAATATATTTACAAAGAACTTTAAATTCTTTCTGAAATTATTTTCTATTTTATATTTTTTTTTTTATCAATTCAAATAAAATATTTTTTATATTTATTCTATGTTTTAGTACATTAATTTCCATTTCTTCAAATTCATGATTTGGATGTTGAATTGGATTAGAAATTAATTTATTAAGATTTATTCCCCTAATTTCCAACTCAAAAAATTTATTTGCCTCTGAAGCCTCTTTAAAATATTTTCTTATTCAATCTATTGCATCGATTAATTTCTTATTTATTATTTTAATAAAAATATTATTTATAAATTTAGAAATAAATATTATATCTATTATAATAAATTCAACTTTACTAATAAAAATAGGCTCAGCCCCTTTTCATTTCTGATTTCCTAATATTATAGAAGGTTTATCTTGATTAAATTGTTTTATTTTAATAACATGACAAAAAATTTCCCCCATAATTTTATTGTCTTATTATTATCATAATAAATTTTTAATTATTATTTTATTTTTAAATGTAATTATCGGAGCTATTGGAGGATTAAACCAAACCTCTTTACGTAAATTAATAGCCTTTTCATCGATTAATAACTTAGGGTGAATATTATCATCAATTATAATTAGAGAAAATTTATGATTATTTTATTTTTGTTTTTATAGTTTTTTAAATAGATTATTATGCTTAATATTTTTTATGTTTAATATTTATTTTATTAATCAATTATTTATTATTAATTTAAATAATATAATTAAAATATCCCTTATAATTAATTTTTTATCTTTGGGTGGGTTACCACCATTCATTGGGTTTTTTCCAAAATGAATAGTAATTAACTTCATATTAAAAAATAATTTTCTTATTTTAACATTTATTTTTGTAATAATAAGATTAATTATATTATTATATTATATTCGAATTATTTATTCTTCTTTAATATTTAATTATTTAAAATTAAAATGATTTAAAATTAAAATTAAAAATAATTCTTTTTTTTTTATTAATTTTTTAAGAATAATTTCATTATTAGGAATAATTACTAGAACTTTTTTTTATTTATAAAAGGTTTTAAGTTAATTTAAACTAATAATCTTCAAAATTATTTATAAAGAAAAATTTCTTTAAGCCTTAGAATTTTTCCACCTTAAAATTTGCAATTTTATATTATAATTTTAACTATAAGACTTTTATAATAAAAGAGAAATTTTTCTCGTTAATAAATTTACAATTTATCGCTTAATTCTCAGCCATTTTATTAGCGAAAATGACTTTATTCTACAAATCATAAAGATATTGGAACATTATATTTTATTTTGGTATTTGAGCCGGAATAGTAGGAACTTCTCTAAGATTACTTATTCGAGCAGAATTAGGAAATCCAGGATCTTTAATTGGTGATGATCAAATTTATAATACTATTGTAACTGCTCATGCTTTTATTATAATACCTTAAATAAAATAATTATGCACTACATCTGTACCGAGGGCTACGAGATGGGGGGCAGATCAGGGCTCGTCTGGCGATATAGAAGAGAGGTGGAATGAACGCAATTGACGAAATTCTATTTTCGCGGTTATAGCCCTGTTCTTCATTTACAGTTGTCCACTGCGAGCCCCCGGCGCAGGTCCCCAACGGGCGCGTGACGCTGTCCCACAACGCGTCCGTGTTCGGCGCCGTCGCGGAGTACGCGTGTGTCCGCGGGCACCGCCTCGTCGGCGCCCGGCGCGCGAGCTGTCTAGCGAGCGGCGTTTGGGACCAGCAGCCGCCTAAATGTCAACGTAAGTAAAAAAAAAATTAATATTCTGTAACTTAAAGTAAACAGTTCAATATCCATGCTGGTGCCTGTATTTAAGTATTCAAGATACCTGTATTAAGAGACAACCGCTCTTCCACAAAAAGTGAGTACTAAATAATAAGGTGTTTTCAAAATTTTTGAAACGGTTGTAATACGTTCTATATTAACCAAACGTATGTCCTAAAATTCAACTTTTACGCTAAAAAGGCCTTAAATATGTTAAATTAACAAAATATCTTTAGATGGATGCTATCGCGCACCAAACGCTCTTTGAAAAAAGTGTGACGTCACAGTTTACGGTTTTACACAACTATGTACATACATACGTAACACCAAGGTCTGTTCACACACATTTACCTATATGCACACATACACAGCTTGCCCATTACCAAAATGGCGACGCTTGAGTATTCTCTAAAGTGTTCTCGATGGGCATTTAAATCTTGCACCCTAAAAACCAACATTTATCCTCAAAACAATACGTCCGTAATATTTGTGTTATTATTCATCCCACAGCCGAGGAGCGCTCAACAACGACCACCACAACGCTCCCTCCCCCCACCACGGCCGCCCCCACCACCCCCGTCACGTCGCGCGCGCCGCCGACGCGGCCGCGCTCCACGCCGCGCCCCGCGCCGACTCCGTTCGTCACGCCGGAGACGCGCCGTCCCCGCCCAAAGACCACGGAACGGCCGACCACGAGATATGAAACGAGGGTCACGGACGCGCAGGAGTCGCCGACCAGCCATGTGCCGCATATTATTGTGGCCAGTCATCCTAGGGAGAACCAAGTAAGTACACAAGGTGTACAGTCGAGTTCATAAATATGTATAAATTTTTTCACCTTAATCTATTGCAATAAGGTGTAAAATGTATACCTACATATTTATGACCTCGACTGTAACAAAAATATTGGGGATCCGTTCACAATTAAGGCGTTATTAGAGTGACAGAGAAAGACGCCCGCAATTTGCGCACTTCGGTGTTCGCGGTAGGCCCTCGGTATTGTGTTCTGATTAGGAAAAAGAAAAAAAAAATGTTTTTGTCGCCAAATTTTTATTTTTCTGTTCGTCTACTGTAATGGTTGAATTAAGACTTCGTATACCAAACTGAAATATAGTTTTCACTATGGGTTCCTGACTCAACTATAATATTCATAAGCAAACGTTGTAGTCAACTATAATGAATTTGACCAATCACTTGTCGCCGCGGTAGATAGGACGAAACAAAACGATAGCTCAAATCATTATGTATTTTAAGTTCTATAGTAACAACTATTGCTTCATAGGTTAGAACGCGTATGTGGAACCCTTAAAAAAGCAATATCCATAGATTACGAAGACCGCTTTTCGTTTTATGTTAGTCTCTACAGGCTACTGTGGCCAAAATCGAGAAAAAAAAACTGTTCAAAAATTGAATTTAGTAAGGAGTAAGTACCAGGCCCTCATGAGTTACGAGAAGGTGTCGTCAACCAGCCCGCCGGGCGTGTATAAAGGTATTATGGCTGCTCGCGTATTTTAGCTGTATGTTTGTTTTCCTATATACAGTAAGTATTACGTTAGGTAATTTTAGTATTGTTTACAATAATCATATAATCAAGCTTTTCAATCTCGTACACTCAGTTGGCTGAAAGCTTCGTCGGTTGACTGAAAGCTCTTCATTATATCCCGATTGTATAAAATACTATTTTTCCATGGGGTGTTTCAAGTCAGCCAACCTTCCATACAAAGGCCTACCCCGTAAAAAAAAACAATTTCGTTGACATATGATTTTTTTTTGCAGAATATTATCTTAAAAAGGTATTAAAAAAAATATAAATAAGTAAATCTTTTAATTTTGAATCTTAATCATGTCATTGAATTTATTTTTATGAAACACCTGTAACGTCTCCTCAGATTCTCGGCAGCGGTAACAACATCCGCGCCGAGCAAACCCCCCGTGTCAACGTGCCCCAATCAGTGGACGGCGAACGGCGGGAGACTGTCGGCGCGCGCCTCAACCTCGGCGCCGTGGTCGCGCTCGGCGCGTTCGGCGCGATCGTCTTCCTCGTAGCGATCATCACTACCATCGTCATATTGGTGCGGAGGTGAGTTTCAACGGAGTCGGCGTGAGTTGATTTCGAACTGTATGTTGTAGAGGTTGAATCACAGTTTGAATTGAGTGGCTCCACCTGTAAAAGAAGCGCGAGCATGACCTGAATTCCGAAACCCGGAGCAAGTAACAATTATAATATTGTTTTATTATGAATTGCTTAAACGATCATATTATTCATGTGAAAGGCCAGCGATGATCATGGTATTGAGATTCACTCTACCAGTATTTTTAATATAGAATTAGTATATATACATAATATAAAAAAAAACTATTTATGTAGAGCTTTGTGATTCAATCTCTACAGTGGTAAATAAGTGATAGAAAAAACATAACTAGTCCCCTGCCGCGTCTGTCTGTGTGTATGTATGTTTGCGATAAATTCGAAAACTATTGCACGGATTTTCATGCAGTTTTCACCAATCAATAGAGTGATGCATGAGGAAGGTTTAGGTGTATAATTTGTTTGTGTAGCCAGTGCGAAGCCGGGGAATGTCCCTAGTTAAATATAGTAAATAAATGTATGTTATTCTAGTAGATATTTGTCAGTGTTGGAAAAAATATATACACACTTACGTTATAGCTACACACACAGAAAAACAAAAATTAAGTTGCTGGTATAATTACTTAATACTTGTTTCTGTAGATGTAGGTATGTACCAAAAATGTGAGCATGAGTTTCATCAATATTCGTAACTTTTGGTAGTAAATCGAATTCTGTGTGTGTACAGTCAGCATCAAAAGTAGCGGATGAAACAACGTGCCAAAAGTATCTGATATTCCGGATAACTTTTCCAAATATAGATAAATTGTTAAAATTTGCGCTCAAAAGTATATCTTTTACAGTCTTAGTTGTTCTATATTAAAGACGACACTTTTTGTTAAGCTATTACAGAATGGTAGATACTTATGAAACGTTATTTGATCCGCTACTTTTGCTTATGCTGACTGTACGACCAAAGCGAAAGCAATAGCATAAAAATAGGCATAGGCAGCGTCACTACCAACCAACAAGGCTAGAATACCGTTTCGGTGTTTAGATATTTTATCGGTTACGGCGTGGTGAGTGCAACGTGGCAAAGTGTTTTGTACCCACACTAAGTTGAACATAAAATATAATCAGATTAGATTAGATCAATTTTATTTTTATTGAAAATTGCATGGTATTTTACAAATGTCACAATGTATCTAAACAGCGTGAATTCACAAAAAGATCGCCGTAATGAAAAATATATAAATAACACTATCTGATAATCATAAACAGACCGGGCAGTAAGGTACGAGTATATCTAGTGATTAGGAATAAAGGGAAATGCTTGGAACACATTTGAGGACTCCGTAAATTTGTTTGGACTAGTTACTTTATTTTATTTAACTTTATTGGGTAAATGGGAAATTGCATATCGTGGCTTGGAATCTAGCACGAGATCCAAAACAACACAAACAGCATGTACACAGCATGCTTTACAAGTAAGCGCAAATGTTACAAATGATTGAACACCATATCAACAAATAAAATAACTATTTAAACATTACACTATAACAGAGTTTACTTTACATTATTAAGATTTAACATCGCAAATGAGACAAACCCAAGTCAAAGCTGATGTCATCTGTCAGTGAGAGGAGAGAAGGATGTCGGCCAAGCATTTCTTAAACCTAGCAATGTGGGGGTCAAAATCACCGGCAATGATCACCGGCTAGTAGGTCATTATATTGGCGACACATTCTTGTAATTGGATTATATATATTATTATATTAATATATTATAGAACATTATTACAAAATAAACAGTTAGAAAATCTGGAAAGCAAGTGGAATGAAGATAAATATGCAGCTCTAGTGCGCGGGCAAGTCAATGTTAATACAAAACGCGGTGCTTATTTGTTAAACAGCGGCCCGATGGGTATATTGTCGCTAGGCGATAGATCACCGGGCGAGTCAGGGGGCAATGACCGAGCCGGGTTGCATTCACCGTGCCAAGGTCAAGCGCCAGCGCAGATTAGTTGGCCGACTAGAGGTACAGAGCCATTAGCGCAAGCGCACGATGACGTATGCGAGTTACCGCCCGAATGTACTACGCCGGACCGGTCTAGCGAGGGAACGAAGCATGATGATGAGGCGTTCTCGACCAAGTCAACGGGCAATAAGGTTGAGTTTCCGGTGCAGCAAAATATGGACATATCTAATAGGAATCATTTATTATCGGCAAAGAAACAGGTATGCGGAACGGAGCGAAATAATGATAAACAAACATTTGCGGCCCTGTTGAAAAATGGGGAGCAATGGAAACCGCAAAAAGTTGACGAGGAATGGCAAAAGGTTCAAAGAAAAAAACTTAAGAACAAATTTATTGGGTCTAAGGGTAATGCGGAACCTACCGTTAATCTAAAGTTTAAAGCGGCTGAGGATAAGATACCTTTGTTTATATACAATGTGCATAAGGAAGTGTCGGAGAATGACATCAAGGAATATATTCAACATAAAACTAAAGAAGTAGTGTCCTTAGTAAAAGTGAGAACAAGGAGACAGAGGGACTATAACTCTTATAAGCTGTTCGTCTCAAGTGCAAAATTAGACATATTTATGGATGAATCTTTGTGGCCGCAGGGTGTTTATTTCAGGCGCTTTATCGTCAGGGATAGGCAAGATAAGCGGTCGAGTCAAGACTATGAGAGTGGAAATTTGGATCTTTCGAAGCGAAATGAGTAGTAGCATAACCAGAATGATAAGTTTTAACTGTAAGTCTCTAAAGCGGTCGTTAGCAGGAGTAAGGGAGTTGTGTGAATTAGCTGATGTCCTATTACTACAAGAAACATGGCTGTTGGGGCACGACTTGCCATTGCTCGGCACGGTACACAACGACTTCGCTTACACTGGGACTACGGCGGTCGACTGCGGTGCCGGTTTACTAACTGGGCGTCCGCACGGTGGAGTAGCGGTACTATGGAGGAAAAAGGCGTTTAAGGACGTATCGGTTGTGAAGTGTAGTAGTGTTAGGCTAGCGGCCATTAAGATATCAATGGCAAATACTGAGGTTCTAATATTTAGTGTGTATATGCCAGTTAATTCCCCGGAAAATTTACCGTTATTCACTGAGTGTATAAGTGAAATTAGCGCTATCAGTCAGGACAATCCCGGTATTGCGGCAGTGTACATTTTAGGGGATTTTAATGCGCATCCCGATGAGCTTTTTTGCAATGAATTATTGCAGTTTTGTGAAACACAAAAGTGGCATTGTATAGATATTGAGCTTTTGGGCGCTGACTCTGATACGTATACTTTTACAAGTGAAGCCCACGGTTGTGACAGATGGTTGGATCACTGCATTGTCACAGAGGCAGCGAGAAAAACAGTGCGAAATGTCAAGGTTGACTACGACGTGTATTGGTCCGACCATTTGCCGCTTGTAATGGAGTGTGACCTGGATAAAGTTGAGATTGTTTGCGATAGCGTGACGTCACGGAATGAGGGCGTAGTTTGGGGTGAAAGAGAGGCAGCTCAAGTGGAGCTCTACCAAGCAATCTGCCACAGTAAGTTAAAATTGCTAGACTTTCCTGCTGAGTTGACGTCATGCGCAGATAGGCTATGTAGCGAATCTAATCATAAACTAGTATTAGATAATATGCATAGTTATATAGTGAATACGCTGACGGAGGCAGCAAAAAAGTCTAGCAAGAAAACGCAGGGAAAACACTGCAGTCAGAGACAGGTGGCCGGCTGGAACAGGTACGTGGCTCATGCTCACAGGGATGCCAGGGACAAATTTCAAATCTGGGTGTCTGCCAATAGGCCTAAAATGGGGCCCGTTTACCGGGACATGTGTGAAGCCAGGAAGCTTTTTAAATCCAAGCTGAAGTGGTGTCAGGACAGGCAAGAACAAATTAAGAGTGATATTCTTGCCTCGAACCGCACAGCTAAGGATTTTAAGGCTTTCTGGAAAAACACTAATAAATTTAACAAGAAACCAGGGGTCCCTGTGAGCGTGGGGGGAGAAAGCGACAGGAAGGCTATCGCGGACAATTTCAGCAGGTTGTTTGCCGTGAGTCCCTTGCTGAGTTCAAATGTGAGTGAGGTGGGTGATGCTGAGACTGTCATGGGTGAATGCTCCCTGAGATTTACAGCTAGTGAAGTTGACAAAATCATTAAAGACATGCAAAGGGGTAAATCACCGGGACATGACGGGCTCAGCATCGAGCACCTCAAGTACGCTGGGGTTCACTTGCCGCGAGTGCTGGCAATGTTCTTTACTCTGTGTATGAGGCACACCTATCTGCCCCAGCAACTTACTAGTTTAGTGGTAATTCCGTTGGTCAAAAACAAGACTGGTGATCTTTCGGACATGGGGAACTACAGACCTATCTCTCTGGCCACTGTACTAGCAAAAGTGCTTGACAGCTTGATTACCGTGCAACTTTGTAAACATATTAAAATTCACGACGCTCAATTCGGCTTCAGGCCAGGTCTGTCGACTGAAAGTGCAATTTTGTGCGTTAAGCAGGCTGTCAAGTACTACAAGGACAGGAACACCCCAATTTATGCGTGTTTTCTGGACTTGTCCAAAGCGTTTGACCTGGTTGTGTACGATATACTATGGGACAAGCTGCAAAAAACCAATCTTCCTAGGGAGTGCGTGGCTTTATTAAAATATTGGTACAACAGCCAGGTCAATCGCGTCAGATGGGCAGGGGTTGACTCAGATATGTATAGGCTGAATTGTGGTGTAAGGCAGGGGGGGCTGTCATCCCCCGTCCTATTTAGCCTATATGTGAATGAGCTGATCGAACGGCTCAGCAGGACACATGTCGGCTGTCATATAGGTGATATCTGTTTCAATAACATAAGTTATGCAGACGACATGGTCCTGTTGGGACCGTCGGTCGACTCCATCCGAATATTACTCAGAGTATGTGAAGGCTACGCTCTACAGCATGGTCTTAAATATAATGCGAGTAAAAGTGAGGTACTTATATTTAAGGCGAAAAAATATAACCCAAACACCTTGCCAAAGATCATGCTGGGGGGCGAGCCTCTTAAAATAGCAAAACAGTTTAAGTATTTGGGCCACATGCTAACTGAGGAACTGAATGACGATTTCGATCTGGAGAGGGAAAGAAGGGCATTGGCAGTGAGGGGCAATATGCTTGCCCGCAGGTTTGCACGTTGTAACAATCAAGTCAAGTTGACACTTTTTAAAGCATATTGTCAAACTTTTTACACGTGCAGCCTGTGGGTAAGCTTTACTCAGAGGTCCTATAACACATTAAGGGTGCAGTACAACAACATCCTCAGGATGCTGCTGAGGCTGCCAAAGCACTGCAGTGCATCAGGCATGTTTGCCGAGGCACGGGCGGATGACTTTTTCGCCATAAGGCGGAAAAGAATTGCCTCGATGCTAAAGCGAGTGCGTGGCAGCAGCAACTGTATGCTGAGGGTGTTGGCGGAGCGCCTGGACTGCCCGCTAACAAAGTACTGGGTTGATGTGGTCATTGGTAGGACCAAGTAGTGAATAAATTATTTTGACTGCTTGCTTCTGCCAATGGATTTGTTTCACGAATTTTTGTTCTCATTATACTTAGTACTTATGTAAATTAACTAACCTAGTCTTTTTAAGTTTTTATTTTTTAAGTTTTACTAATACTTATATGGACACATGTCTGAAATAAACAATTTTTATTTTATTTTTATTATTACACAAATTGAGTAAGTCCCACAGTAATGTCAATAAGGCTTGTGTTGAGGGTACTTAGACAACGATATATATAAATTTTATATATTTATAAATACTTAAATACATAGAAAACACCCATGACTCAGGAACAAATATCCATGCCCAACACACGAATAAATGCCCTTACCAGGATTTGAACCCGGAACCATCGGCTTCGTAGGCAGGGTCACTATCCACTAGGCCAAACTGGTCGTCAAAATAATTATAGAATGAAGTATTGCTTTTGTATACTGTAAGAGCGAAAAGTTGTAAGTTAGGAGGGGAACATATAAAAAAGAACATATTGCGATTTCAGGGTTTGTTCCACAGCAAAAGTTACTCAGTATGACTCAAACATTAATGGGTCTCTTTCTTTGCCTTTCGTTCTGTTCCATAGGGACCGTGCACGTTGGAGGGTCTGCCATCTTGTGGTCGGAATCGGAATTATATACATGTACATTTACACGTCACGTGTTTTCTTGTGCATAGTAGGTTCTGCCATCTTGTGGGCTACATCGGAACAATAAACATCACATTTACGCCTCGCGCCAAAAATCTGACGGCTCCTGTGCTGCCTCCTACAGTTCATGCACTTTTCCTATATTGTATATAACTGGGTGACCCAGCAAAATTTGTTATATAATGTCAAGAAATACAATATTACAATCAATGTAAGATAAAATTCCAATGTCAGCTTTAGAAAATTGAACCTACTACTAGCATTTTCAGAAAGTATCATGTGAGGTTTAATTGTGAGTCTAGCGGGATGCAAGAACGCTTCAATGATCTGACAATTCACTCATTTCCTTCCTGACTCGTCTTCATAATCTAAAGACATTTATTATTATTGGGGTTTCGGGCCTTTGATGCCACGTCGACCAGGTAGTGATCTATTGTGACAGCCCTTTAAAGTTCATTACTGATGCCCGTTGAATCCAGGAAATTCCAGATTCTTTGGGCCGTAATGTTCTGTACCTCATAGGGTTGCAATACGTGCCGCCCTAAGTGGGTACTTCTTTTTGACATTAGTGGTCCACAGGAGCAGAGAATGTGCATTGCAGTCTCCTCTGACTCATGGCAGAACCTGCATGTCGCGTCTTGTTTCTTCCCAATTTGAAACATGTGTTTGTTCAACTTACAGTGTCCAGTCAATATTCTGGTCACCGCGCAGGTTTTATGTCTTTTGAGCTCTAAGAGCTCCTTAGCAAATTTGTTGTTGAACCCTTTGATTAGAGCTTTCGAGTGTTCTTGTCCTTTGACGAATTTCCACCAATCGATTGCTCTTGTTTTTTCTAAGTTGCTGAGCAGAGAATATGCATCCCGTTTTGTATTTCCACAGAACGGTTCTGGGCCGACCAGGGATCTAAAGACATATATACTGATATACTGTGTAGGCGAACAGCATAAAATTTCAAGTAATTTACTATATCTTAAAATGAACTTTTAAAACACCTTTTACGATTTCCTTATCTTTTTGTTTCTTACGATTCTGTTGGTGACGATCAGCCCGTCTAATAATTGGGACTTTTTTTTCTGTATTTAAACTGAAGGAATTTAAATAGCTACTTACCTACTATAGACATTAAATCGTATACTCGCATTATACATTCGCTAGATCTATAAGATAGGCGTCGCAAATTTCACCAAAAACTGAGAGAAATAATTGTAGTTATGTTCTATTCATATAGATGGCATTACTTATTTATTATAATGTCCTTTTAACATTGCCCGTACTTATTAAAACGATCATCATTGATTGACTTTCTGGACCGCCGTCATAAATACAATGAGACTCGAGGCGTTGTGTCGATGAATAATATTTTTGATGAATTTATTCTGACGATATTAATATTATAACTTTGCCCACCAGGTTAATATGAATTATAATACTACAGTATAACTTCTCAAACGTAGGAGACGTACCACCACATAACCACATAATGCCATCTAACGACGCATTCCCACAAATTGTGAGAAATAGGTATATCATTATAGGTATCATACGAGATTGAGCGAGTCATACATTTAGTTTGGTATTTTTCATATGGGACGCCTAATATATTAAATGCGATAATTTCGCTAGGTGACAAATAAGTATATCATAGATATGAATTCCGTATTTCGTTTTAAAATCAATAGCATAATTCTATGTGTGTGTGCTTACCTACTGATTTTAGCGCTACCGAAGATATGTCTTTGATGATTACAGTGTTTAGGCATGACTCCACCAGTGTGCAGCACAAGCATTTTTGTATTGAATATGCTTGTGCCGCAGCGCAGCAAACTAACGGAATCCCGCTTTTAAACCTACCTAACCACCCAGTAATCTAAAACTAGAACTTGTCACTTATGGTTTGCGACAATAACTACCGTATACATTCCTCACTGGTTATCGGTGACTTAGCAAATAGTTATAAAACAACACCATTTAGCGACATATACCTTAACTACGTCGGCCATTGGTTAGCGGCGGCGCGCGACGAACAGCGGCGCCGGCGCCGCGTTGGTGCTCGCTGCTGGCGCTCCCGTTCCCCGACCAGCAGGTTGGGCGGAGAGAGTTTGCGCGTGCGCACCGCCATGTGCGCGCAGGACGGTTCAGCAACCCGCTGTAGAGGTACATACTGAGCTACTGGCGTGGCGGGGTCTCAGAGAGTTAATGATTGTAACGCCTTGGCCACGTAACGTTTACGTCAACGTTAGCGTTGAGCGTTGACGCACGGAACGTGCGTTCCGTGGCATTTGGGTGAAAGTTAAGTCTAAGAAAAATCTTGTCAGAGTTTGACAGATGACAGTTAAAAATCTCTTACTTAGAACGTTTTTATAATCGACCCTCTGTCGGGTGTCAAATTATGAATATGGGAAAGTAAAATATGTGCTTTTGTATGTTCATTTAATTATATAACAATTATTTAGGTAAATCTCAAAAATAATAAAACGGCTTTGATGTTATGAAGTACTCTCAACCAGCTGACTTCCTCTTTGATCAATACGCCGTCCAATATCGGAGCAGAATGTGCGAAAACGCTCCGTAAAGATAAAATTTTCAAATAAGTCAATGAATAATGTCGATATTATGTTTTGTGGTTACTGGATTGTCAAACGGCAACTTTGACCACCTGAGTGACGGCATATTACGTAGCTGGACAGCGCCATCTACATCAACTGTCAGATTCGAAGCAACATTTTTTTCTAAAATTTAAAAAATCTTCTACAATCACTAACTCTTTTCTCATAACTACTAAAGATGTTAAAGTACGGGAAAAGTGAGGAATCGTCTTACCAAAGGAATCAAAACTTTCTGTTACGGAACTTAAACTTAGTACGCGTCTTTGTATTCCTTTGTCGATGCTTAAATAATATGACCTATTTAGCGTATGATGGTTGCGTTTACGTCTTTGGAAAAAGCTACATATTCCTATAATCGTGTGAAGTATTTAGCACAATTATTTATTTCTCTGATTGCTTCGTACGATTGCCGCATCAGTGTATACATGTTTTTATTTTATTTTTAAATTAGTCCCAAATACATATCATCCCAAAAATATATTTACAAATTCCTCGTCTTTGCCCAACCTGGAAAGGTATCCAATATGATATGTAGACCTGATGTAATTAAATTTATTAAATGTTGTTGTCATTAAGCATTTGTGTCTTTATCTAGGACAGTAAACGCCCACCACACGTTCATACGCCAGTAGCTATAGCTGGGAGTCGCGTGACACGCCTAGTCAAGTTGTGGTTAATCGGTAGCTTATGGATCATTGCTGTCATTTTAAAATTTTCGTGCATAGTCAAACCAAGCGTTTGCAATGATAAAGTGTGAAAATATCATTGTAGATGTCAAAATTCTGAAAATATGATACGACAGTAGGTAAACATTTGAAAATTTGTCGCAACATGTTATTTTAAAAGTATGCCCTATTAGTTTAATACATATATTGTTAAAAATACTTCAGTACTCATCTAGCTAACACAAGGAAAAAACTGAAAAGACAAGTCTTCAATACAAATACAGCAAATTTTAGTACCTTTACTTTACCTAAAATTTATTCAATAGCTTTGGTGATTCATAAGTTACCGTGGAATTCGGCCCGTCGCCAATTTCGGCAACTCAGCGACGACACGGCAAGTGATAAAATGCCACTTTGACTACCGTGATAGAGGCCAATTTTGCCCAGCAGAAAGAAAGTTTAATGTCGCTCTTTTGTCGCCGTTGCGTCGCTTGAATCAACGACGTGCCTTTCGCTAGGTTTACAGTGTGTAAGGTTGACATGGTGGCTGATTTTGACAAACAGAAGCACTCCCAATGTAAAGAAAAAGGTAAAGAAATCGTTTTTAACTATAAGAGTTATCTAATTACCAGTAGCAAGGCATCGATATTTACTATTAGTGCAGGGAAGCGCTGACGTAGGAATTCAAGCATAATCTATAAATTTATCGCAGTCGATATGATAAAAAATAGAAACGATGTCGTGCGTTCGGACTAGGTAATCTGTGCATTGGCGGTCACTTGAAACAACAGCGCTTTTACAAATACAAAAGCCATCATGTCATCCACTGCACACGCACAGACTAGCACCGCTCACACGCCATCTTGGAAATACTACACGTTTTATAGCTCACCGCAACACAAAATACGCAAAGGAAAATCACAAAAAGCACATGGTATCTAGCCACGGATTTACAACACGTATTTCATTTGTACATACATACGATTACGCACATTTTTGACACTTCTGCGTTCTTTTTAGAAACACCATGTATCGCACAAACGTTTCGAATGATCTACCTACACCAAACTTCGCATCGTAGCAACGTTTCGTTCTGTTTTATTCCTTAAAAGAATATTTCACAAAAACTTACTGATTCTTGTTAGATACTGTTGTTTAATCGCACATCTTTTGTTCTCATAAAATACTTAAAAATCTAAGGTTTTATTATGTGACTTCGGATGCTACAATACCGCCATGTTCAAATTACAAAAAAGAATCTACCATGGATGCAACAAACAAATGATTATGATTAGCTTTTACAGAAATAAGGTGGGTTAAATACAAATAAACAAACGTCACATATAAAAGTATTCTGGCTAAAACGGAGCATCCGCAGTCATGTCTTAAAACCAATCCTTCCCCTTCTAATCCACACTTCTCCTTGCAGAAAGCACCACGACGGCAAACGCTACCGCCACCACGTGTCCCCCGACTGCAACACGGTCGCCTCCCTCGACTCCTCGTCCTCGGAGTCCCGTTCGGGCCTGAACAGGTACTACAGGCAAGCTTGGGAGGAGCTCCACGAAGCAACCGGCGCTAAAGGTAGAAGACACGACAGGGAAGCGCCGAAAGACGGGTCGGAACTTGTCGTGTCAGACGTCTACCCAGCCCCGAGGGACAAGAGGAGACATCATCATCACCACCATCATCGCCAGCCGAGGCATCCGGATTGGCATTCGCCGCATCGTCCACAGCACAATCATAAGCCTAGGTATTAACTAGCTGTTGTAAAAATCATTTCAGTCTGACGTTTTTTTCGCTAGTGTGTTGTGCATAAAACAGTCACATTTTGCAGTGTATGTATATGTTATTTTCATTAATATGCAGTACTCATAGAACTTTTTTAGATTGACTGATGATAGAATGATCAGTTTCTGATTTACGCTCGACAGAAAAAAATCACGAACATAAGCACTTTAAAAATGTATAACAAATTTTCCACAATAGCTAAAAATATGGAAATTGCTTGAAAAAAATCGTCAATATCATGTTTGATCACTTAATGATTACTTTTTTTAATATCATTAAAACATACAAAAAAATTAAAATTCATAAACATGGTATCCGCGGTCCCGAGCGCGCACAACCATCTCGCTCAGAGAGAGGGAGAGAAGAACACTGGACCTCAAGAAAATACGAAGGGCGCAATTTGCAGGTAAAATAAATACAGTTGTTTTTAACTATGATTTAATTTAACGCAACTTTGCCCGGTCACTTGAGTATCTACATTCCACCAAGTGCAAAGTTAGACGTTGTTATAACACTCAGTGAAATGCGAGGTTGAAATTATTCACCTAAACTATGACTGAAATGGTTGTTAGACACCGTAATTTAAATATTGCTTCCATTGGGTCGAAATGGCGTTAGATTGTAGATGATGAACGTAGGTATGAAATGTCAGAAGTCCTTTGTTGGCTGGATAAAATAAAATATCAGGTTAACAAAGCGCAGTGTGACGAACAGTAGGATGACACGACTTTGTACAAAGCTCGTCTGTTAATAATTACATAGTACAGCTTCGTGTAGGTAGCGAAAACGTAGTCGTCTCGTCGTCGTACCTATAAATGTATACATATCTATTTAAGTAACGGTTTTTCCTGTAGACATTTACGTAACTTTATATTTGTTTTCTTTTTATTACTCATCAGAACGGCACATCTACCAAGCGAAATAAAATTATAAACTGAAATGAATGTCATATAAAACTAAGAAAAAGAAAAAGTTTAAGGTCTCCAGTGCCCCAGGCAGTGCACGGCGGCATAAGTCGATTTTTTCCAAGTAAGTACCTATATGCATTTACTGAAGGCTTATGACGCCCCCTGGCCACTCCTAAGGTAGAACAGTATGGTTCGACCTTCTAACTGAATTGACTCAGGTGATTCCGAGCTAGCGGGATAGATGGCGCTAATAACCATAATAGAATAGAATTAACTAAAGCAGAGCTAATTTGTATTCTTTATATTTCGGATAATTAACTAGCACTATAGTTTGTATCTTTAGGTATTTAAAATAATGTAAACAAACTACAATTAGGTATTTTATTAGGCAAGAAAATTCTTCAAGTCAATTAAACTCGATGTGCCAATACTTACAGAAGTTTTACTACGATATATATCTTACTCGACGTAACAACGAAGCTGCTGTAACCGTGCTATTTTGTTAATAGGAAGGTATCGGGATGATAAATGATACGATTTCTGATTTCTGGAAAGGGAATTGAGATTATTATTTATTATTATAGATTTCATTATATACTTATATATAGCTGCATTACTCGTTTACTTATATGATTTAATGATAAAGGACAAGCTATAATTATTAAAAAAAAAAAACAGAAACGTCTGCGAACGAGTGAGTGAGTTGAGTGAGTTCAAGTCTCATCCAGAACAGTAATTTTTCCACTTATAAATTTATTCCAATCTATAGTTATTTATTAAACAGTCGATGCTTTGTACAGAGTCTAGTACTGAACCAAATAGCTATTTAAACAATTGTTATTTGTTAATTATGTTTAAACATTAATATAAGGGATTTAACGAACAATACTTTCTATAATATAATTATCAATAAATGATTTCATGACGTATACAACGAAGTAAGATATGAGACTGTCATTTTTATACATTTCAACTGTCATAATTCATAGTACTGTAGTATACATAGTGTCATTCACGAAGACGCGCGCCTTGACTCCCATTATCATGTTACTAAAGATTAGATTTGACAAATCTGCGAGTCATCGTGAATGGCACAAACTATAGGTATTTTACTTCACTTATGGAATCTACTTAATAATTACATTCTCTTCAGTAGTTGAATATATAATAGATTTAATTATATGTAATCGTTTATAGACACATGCAGTTGAGATCTATTAATTACTAGCTATTATTTTAGTAAAAAAACAAAGGAATAAGTACTAAGACGCATGTAAGTAGTGAATAATATTTACAGCTGCTCTAGTTTGACTGCTGAAGTATATAGCGCTATACAGCATCATACATTATGAAAGAAAGATACAAAGCAAAAATAATACATTATATTATGTAACATTTGTGACTTCAAAATATTACACGACTGTTATTAAAAAGCTTCTACAGACGTTGCAACGAATGGCATGCGAAATAAGATAATTGCTAGCTGAGTAAGATCAAAAAAGATCAAGAAAGAAAGATTAAATAAACTAGGCGAGCCGTCTCCACGTCATGTCAGGGTACTGCCAGATTCTTACTGCAGTGAGGGGCCCATTGCAGGTTACAAATATAAAGTAAGGCCCAGAAAAACTACGAGGTCCAGCGTTTCGCCATTGTGTTGATAGCTTCAGCTTTTCTCGCAGTGAACAGCGACATTTCGTCTTTTTCGCATTAAGAAGTAAGTTATTTGCTGTGAACCAGTCTAGTACCGCTTCCAAAGCTTCATTGTCATGGCTATAATCGCTCAGTTTCCTGTCAACTTTGAAAATTAGTGAGGTGTCATCAGCAAATAAGACTATTTCACATTTATGCTTTACAAGATTCGCGACATTTCCATCTTCACCACTTAGATCCAGTCCTCAACTGTGCCTTTCTCCAGAAACTTCCTACCTCACACTACTAAACTGTGGAATGAACTGTCGCTTGCGGTATTGCCGGACCGATACGACTATGGAGTGTGGAATTAAAAGGAGTGCAATCTCTTATGGTAGAACTGTTGCAAAAGTGTCCAGCTGTCAGCTATAAATAATAGTTCGAAATCTCTCCAGAGTAGCGCTGGAGTAGCTAAGAATCTAGGCGTTATTGACGGAGTGAAGTGCGCTGTCTATGATTTTATTATTGTTTCCAGTATTCTAGGTATTGTAGCGCCACCTATTTAAAGTATTTTGATAACACTTTTTGGTACATGGAGATTTCATTCCTTACATAGATACGACCTTCAAACCTTCAAGAAAAGAGCGTACTCCAATCTTAAATTCCGACAACGCACAACCCCAGTGTTACCGGTGTCCATGGGCGGCAGTGATCGATTACCATCGCTCCTATATCATATATAAAAAAAGGATCGAGCAACGGATTCAGAAATCGTTCTGCCAAAGCAGCAAAGTATTGCAAATCGCATGCGATTATCTGTGACGTTTGGAGAGGCCATTAGTATCCCTTTGTATTTAGTAAAATTTTATATTAAACGCTACGACTATGATTACCTTGATCTGTTCTTATTGTTTATTAGTTAATATTATATTTCTCATTTACACTAGTTTAGTCAGTAAGCAGTTATTCTCCACTGTACATATTGTAGGTTAAGTTCTGTAAGACTAGATTGAAGTTAATCATCGTGTTTCGCTCTTTAATAAGCTACCTGTATTTGTAATTATCATATTTTGTTAACTTTGCCCAGGTACAAAACTAGACTCCGTCTAAGCTAACTGAACAAAGTGAGGGCGTCATTATAAACGTCATACTTTCATAGAAATTTGACATAAATGTTGACATTGCCACACTATGCCATTACAGAGTTTGCTTGATTCGATTCTACCCTATTGTCAATATACTTTTAGTTTTAGTATTTTGATATATTTCCGGTGATAAATTCAACATCAGCTTTGTCGAATTTAATAATAAAATAATTTTAGGTACATTCCATTCCATGAACAACGCACCTTTTTCTTTAAAGTTCAATTTTCACCAAAGTTGAATTATACAGAAATACGATACTTTTATCAGCGGCGGCATCATGGTTCCATTTTTATCACTTGTCACTATGCCCGTCACTTTCGCACTTACGTACTTGTTAGAACGGGACAGGTATGGTGACAAATGATAAAGAGCCGACCATCTTAGCCTTACTGTATTAAGATAAAGATGGGCAAAGTTACAATGCTTACCGTTTCTATTAATTACGCTATATATTTTTTTCTTATTTTATTATATCCTTTTACACTTCCACGTGTGGTACAAAGTAATATTAATTAAATCGACTCGTGAGTAGTACAAGTCACGTGCTTATTTTGAATATATATGAAAAAACAATTTGTATGAAAATGTGCCATGAACGGGCAGACATGACGTAAGATGATCTGATGGTGTGTAATAATTTATTACTGTAATTATTTAATATATACTGTGTACGAATAAATGTATTTGTAAATAATTTCACGGATTACAGTTGGCGATTGATGTGTAGGTATACTTATATTATTTGAATTCAAACTTAGAAACAATCATACTTCATTTTAGCTACCGACATGTTTTGATGACTAATAAAATAAACTAAATTCAATAATGTATTTTTTCAAGGGATCAATAGTCAGACCAAGCTAAGTTGGCACTTGGCAGTGATTTTGATAGCACAAGGTGCAAGTGTTATTTTAAACGTCAAACTTCTATGAAATTACAACTTGCACCGTCTGGGCTATCAAATTCGCTGTCATCTTAGCTTGGTCTGACAATATCAACACGTCAAAATATATTTGTTGCCGACTGTACCAGCCTGCGATATACTTATGTTTACGGTTGTATAGATGTCCGACTTGTATCAGAGTATTTTAGAATTAAATATTTTGTGATAAACAATATTTGTTTTTGTCCCTATCTATCTATAGGGAGTATTACTGCCATGTTCTGCCGCCAGAGTGCAGCACTAGCCCCTATCGTAAACCATAGAGTAACTTATACATACAGCATAGGGACCGTGCGCGTTGGAGGGTCTGCCATCTTGTGGTCTGAATCGGAACCATAAACATTTTGCTCTAAAATCGTTACCGGGCTTTTTTTTGATCGCCAAGAACACCTACAATCGTCGTCACTAGTCGTGCCCACAGCGCCAAGGACACCTATGTATAGGTGTTATGGCGGACGCTGTCAAAGTAACCTTCACACTTGAAAGTTTAATACTCCACCGAACACTGTCTATGACCGTAATATGATAAGATTCATATTATGGAGTGTGGAATTAAGAGGAGTGACATCTCTTATGGTAGAACTGTTGCAAAAGTGTCCAGCTGTCAGCTATAAATAATAGTTCTAAATCTCTCCAGAGTAGCGCTAGAGTAGCTAAGAACCTAGGCGTTATTGACAGTGAATTGCGGTATGATTTGATTTTTTTGTTCAAGTACTCTAGGTATTGTAGCGCCACCTATTTAAAGTTTTTTTGATGACACTTTTTGGTACATGGAGATTTCGTTCCTTATCTCCACCTTCCGTAATTCATATACTAGCCGTGTCTTATCCAACCTCGACATTGGTAGAACCATCAACACCTTGATGGAGCCATAACACGAAAAATTTATTGATTGAAGTAAAGTTTACATTCGCTCGCTTGGCCCAGCCATTCAGACGACGATTTAGACGACCAGTTTGGCCTAGTGGGTAGTGACCCTGCCTACGAAGCCGATGGTCCCGGGTTCAAATCCTGGTAAGGGCATTTATTCGTGTGATGAGCATGGATATTTGTTCCTGAGTCATGGGTGTTTTCTATGTATTTAAGTATTTATAAATATTTATATATTATATATATCGTGGTCTAAGTACCCTCAACACAAGCTTTATTGAGCTTACTGTGGGACTTAGTCAATTTGTGTAATAATGTCCTATAATATAGTGCAGGGAACACAGATGATTTTATTTTATTTGAAAATTGAACGAAACAAAACAAATGAAACACTGTTCCAATGGAATACGGTTTATTTTTCCTTGAACTGAATAAGTAAAGTTAAGTAAGATATGATGTAAAGTTGTTTTATAATCGGTTTGCTGTACAACTTCAATCTCTGATTCTGTGATTTTCTAGTCTAAGGGCATGTTTCACAATGTTCTTTCTTTATCATATCTTTATTGTGAAACGCCAAAATTGACTTTATTCGTCAGATAAGTGGCAAGTAGCTTATTCAGGATTTTATTGGACATTGTGAAACAGGCCCTAATTGGACTTCCTCCCTTTGATTATCATTTGGGATGAATTCTAGTAATCAATATAATGTACTTCCTTAATTATGTACTCACGACTACTAACACAAACGTTATTAATTCTACGATACATTTACGACTATCAAATGGACGAATGTTATATTAAATCTACTTTTTTTTTAATTCAGTCTTTGACCATCTTTAGAGAAATAACTTAACCTACAGTTGAACATTGCAACAGCTGCAACTGAAACAACATTCTTAAACATAATTACATATACTATAGGTACGGTCACTAATGAAAATATCGATACGGACAAAGTGCCATAAATATGTATAAACTACCCTAATATATGGACCATAAAGTCGTGTATACATATTTTTGGCACTTCAATCGTGGCGTTCAGACGTGACTAGACCCCGTGGGAAGTACTTGGGGTGCGAAATGACCAACGACCGGTATATAGCGAAGCTAGTTTATTACTGAGGTGGGGGGCGGCGCGGGCGCATACACGTCACTCCTTCCCCTTTAATTTTGAAACCTGATAACAATAAGAAAACACAAAGAATTAAAACTAACACTTACTTACTACTCCTTTTTTTTACAATGTATAATCTATTTTCTTAGTTCTAGGCCTCAAGGTCGGGCCAATCCGTAGCGGCGGCGCGGGGGCGCTATCCGCGACGGATGAGGATGCAGGTTCCACATTCGAACCTGTGTCCGTTGAACTTTGCTCTGCCTCCTTTTCCACCGGTAACTCTGTGTTACACTCCTCACTTCCTATTTCGTCGGAAACGGGATCCGACCGCTGAGTCACAGTCGTTGGAGAAGGAGGCGAATTACTTAATTCGTCACTTGGTAATGGGGGCGAAGATGGCGGCGATGCCGAGGGCGGTGGTGGAGTGAACCACGTGTACTTGTCATCGTCCTCACCTTTTCTTACATCACTGTCACATTTTGTGGTCCCCGTATACCTTATAATCTGATCAATGTGCCGTTTGCACAAAACATTGTAATCGTTAACATATAATTCAAACATCCGGTTACCAATTATATTTTGTATAAAACCTAAAGTCCAAAATTGTTTTCTTGCTGTAAACCATCTTAACCATACTTTATCCCCCACTTTAAATTGTCTACAAGGCAGCTCTTCATTGTGGTTTTTTAAACCAAAATCATTTTTACGTTGAGGTAAGACCAGATCCAAACGCGACCTCAAACTACGGCCAAACATGATTTGCGCTGGCGATACGCCAGTAGAACAATGCGATGTATTTCGATATTCAAATAAATATCCTAATAACTTATTATGTACATCTGTATGGGAATTGCCGGTAGATAATATACATTTTAACATCTTTTTACATATTCTTACAGAATTTTCGGCTTGTCCGTTGCTTTCAGGATGATAAATAGGTGATGTTACATATCTAATGCCATTCATCGCACAAAAATGCTCAAATTCTGTTGACTTAATTTTAACATCGTTATCTGATACAATAACATGTGGCACGCCAAACCTTGAAAACAATTCTTTCAACTCGAGTATTAGAGATCGTGTAGACGTACCGCCTTTCATAAACAAACATTCGAGCCATTTGCTATACGCATCTATAACTATTAAGTATACCCGCTGCTCAAATGACATGTAGTCGATATGTATCCTTTTTTTTTTTTTTTTTTGATGACCCAGGGGGAATCCGTTATGGATCCCACTGGCCCGGGAGAAGCCGAGTGGGTATGTCCGACTCCCACGGACTAAACCCCCTGGGGTGTTCTGGCGCTCGCTTTGTTGACGGGGTTTCGGGAACACGGTGGCAGGCCACCGATACCCTGCCGGCGTTGCCCTTGCGGGACCATCTTTTCGGGCTGCTCGAGCAGCCTACTTCACTGAAGGCACCTCGGAACACGCGAGGGCCTTCCAGCTCGGAACCTCTTCAGGCGGGTGATGGAACTCCCGACCCATCACCCGCAGGGTTCCGTTAGGGTGGCAGCATTCGGGCCGCGAAGGCTCTTCGCCGCCTGCCCGGCCTCCTGCGGCGCTGAGGGAGCGAGCTCGCATCATCCTCGCGCATTCGCTCTGCCGCCTCCTTCTGCGTCATGACGGTGACACTGAAGGAGGTCACTGCCGCCCATGCCTCCTCACTGTCCACCATGCGGCGGATTAGCGCCGGCAGTGAGAGGTCACCTCCTATAGCCGTGGACAGGACAGCGCGAGGCTCCGCCCACGCAGGGCACTCTTCGCGCGTGTGCTTGGCCGTATCCACGGCTCCTCCGCGACAGTGGTGACACGCCGTTGTTGGCTCTCTTCCCACCCTCTCACACAAGTACCAGCCGAAGCAGCCGTGCCCCGTCAGGAGCTGTGTGAGATGGAAGGAGGGTGCGCCATGTTTGCGTTCGACCCATTCCTTCAGAACGGGCCGAATAGCAGCCACCAGGTCCCGGCTAGCTCCCGGGATCTCTAAACGCTCCGACCACTTTTCGAAGAGCACTTCTCGCGCCTCTTCCCGCCACTGGCGAACTTCTTGAGGGGCGGGCCAGTTTTCCTCCCTCCTAGCAGCCTGCACCCGCCAATAGACAGCGGACTGCACCTTGGCTTCAAGGTCCCATGGCGGGCTTCCAGCCAGCAGGCCGGCTGCCACATGTGAATTGTCACGGTACCCTCGAGCAACCCTGAGGGCTATAGGGCGCTGCGGTCGACGCAATAGGGCCGCACTTTTAGACCTCAGGGTATCCGCCCATATTGGCGCCCCGTAAAGCGCCATTGAGCGTAAGCCACTCATATAGAGCCGCCTGCAGGCCCCTCCCGGTCCGCCCAGATTTGGGAGAATCCGTCCAAGCGCTCCGGCTGCAGCCATCAACTTAGGTGCCAGGCGCTTGAAATGCTCTACGAACCTCCATTTGCTATCGAGGACGAGTCCCAGGTACTTCATCGTTGACCCGACAGCGATAGGAGTTCCTCCCACGGAGTCGATATGTATCCTATGCCAAGCGGCCGGAGGGCGAGGCCAAGGCGCGGGCGCGGCGCGCGGCGGGGAGGGTCGCGTGGCCACACAAACTGCACATGATCCTATCCATTGTTCGATATCGGAATCGATTTTTGGCCACCACAATTTACTACGCGCGATACTCTTTGTTTTTACTATGCCTAAGTGACCAGAGTGTAAGTCCTGTAATATCTGATTACGATACGACGTCGGAATAACTACCCGATGACCACGAAACAAGCAACCGTCATCTACTTCCAGGTCAGCTTTGCAATTGAAAAAGGGCATAACTGAACTGCAAACGATTTTTCGTGGCCATCCGTGGCTCATATACTTAATTACAGTTTGCAACACTGGATCAGCTTCGGTAGCTTGCCTTAAATCATCAAATGTTACTGGTGCCACACTTGCGTCTAAAAATTTTAGAAAAGAAATATTTCCCTCATCCTC
Organism: Cydia pomonella; assembly: GCF_033807575.1. NCBI lineage: Eukaryota > Metazoa > Arthropoda > Insecta > Lepidoptera > Tortricidae > Cydia > Cydia pomonella. The sequence continues at coordinate 44,577 of NW_026907914.1, forward strand.
TTCATCGTCACATTCCGGCAGCGGCGCGCGAGAAAAATAATCCGCTACTATATTTTTCGAGCCACTTATGTATTGGACGTCATAGTTATAGGCCGACAGTATAATCGCGTAACGCTGAAGTCGAGACGCCGCCATTACGGATATTCCAACCTTTTTACCAAAAATGGATAATAATGGTCGATGATCCGTTTTTAAGATAAATGGTTCCTGTCTACCATATAAATACTGATGAAAACGTTTTACTCCAAATATTAAGGCAGTAGCTTCCTTCTGAATTTGGCTGTAATTTCGCTCACTAGGGGTTAACGATCGCGAGGCAAAAGCAAGCGGCCGTTCCGCTCCCGTTTGTGGGTCACGTTGACTCAGAACCGCACCAAGGCCAGGCCCAGCATCTACTGATAACACCAGCTGTGCCGCGGGGTCGAAATGACCCAGTACCCGATCTGAACACAGTTCTTTTTTTACGCTTTCAAAAGCCTCTTGCTGTCGGGAACCCCACTCCCATTTTGCCCCGTTGCGCAATAATTCGTGGAGAGGGCTCAGCATGCCTGACGCGTTAGGTACGAAACCGCGGTAATAATTTACCATGCCCAAAAAACGCTGAACATCTAAAATATTTGCCGGTTTAGGCGCGTTTAAAATAGCCTCGGTTTTCTTAGGACATGCACGTAGACCATTTTTAGGGTTCCGTAGCCAAATGGCAAAAAACGGAACCCTTATAGATTCGTCATGTCCGTCTGTCTGTCCGATTCTGTCACAGCCACTTTTTTCCGAAACTATAAGAGCTGTACTGTTCAAACTTGGTAAGTAGATGTATTCTATGAACCGCATTAGGATGTTTACACAAAAATAGAAAAAAAACAATAAATTTTGGGGGTTCCCCATACTTAGAACTGAAACTCAAAAAATCTTTTTTCATCAAACCCATACGTGTGGGGTATCTATGGATAGGTCTTCAAAAATGATATTGAGGTTTCTTCATTTTTTTCTAAAATGAATAGTTTGCGCGAGAGACACTTCCAAAGTGGTAAAATGTGTGTCCCCCCCCCCCGTAACTTCTAAAATAACAGAATGAAAAATCTAAAAAAAATATATGATATACATTGCCATGTAAACTTCCACCGAAAATTGGTTTGAACGAGATCTAGTAAGTAGTTTTTTTTAATACGTTATGAAATTAAAAAAAAAAAAAATTTTTTCATCATACCCATACGTGTGGGGTATCTATGGATAGGTCTTCAAAAATGATATTAATGTTTCTAATATCATTTTTTTCTAAACTGAATAGTTTGCGCGAGAGAACCTTCCAAGTGAAAAAAAGTGTGTCCCCCCCCCGTAACTTCTAAAATAACAGAATGAAAAATCTAAAAAAAATATATGATATACATTGCCATGTAAACTTCCACCGAAAATTGGTTTGAACGAGATCTAGTAAGTAGTTTTTTTTTTAATACGTCATGAAATTAAAAAAAAAAATTTTTTTTCATCATACCCATACGTGTGGGGTATCTATGGATAGGTCTTCAAAAATGATATTAATGTTTCTTATATAATTTTTTTCTAAACTGAATAGTTTGTGCGAGAGAACCTTCCAAAGTGAAAAAAAGTGTGTCCCCCCCCCCTGTAACTTCTAAAATAACAGAATGAAAAATCTAAAAAAAATATATGATATACATTACCATGCAAACTTCCACCGAAAATTGTTTTGAACGAGATCTAGTGAGTAGTTTTTTTTTAATACGTCATAAAATTTAAAAAAAAATTTTTTTCATCAAACATATACGTGTAAGGTATGTATGGATAGGTCTTCAAAAATGATAGTTAGGTTCCTAATATCATTTTTTTCTAAACTGAATAGTTTGCGCGAGAGACACTTCCAAAGTGGTAAAATGTGTGTCCAAAGTGGTAAAATGTTGAACAAGATCTAGTAAGAAGATTTTTTTTTAATACGTCTTAAATTGTACGGAACCCTTCATGCGCGAGTCCGACTCGCACTTGGCCGCTTTTTATCTATTACAAAACCGAGGTAAGTTACACTGTTTTTAAAAAAGTCACATTTACTTTTTTGCAATCTTAAACCCGAGTCATGAAACCTTTTTAAAACCTCCCGTAATCGCGATAAATGCAATTCATCAGTAGGTCCCGTTACGCATACGTCATCGAGCCAACAGCTGACTCCTTCTATACCTACTAGGAGTGTCTCCATTGCGCGTTGGAAAATAGCCGGCGCGTTGGCTAGTCCATACACGAGCCTCGTATACTTATACAACCCTTTTGTTGTATTTATAGTAGTGAGCTCTTGTGAATCGTCTGATAAAACAAATTGATTATATGCGTTACTAAGGTCGAGTTTCGTATAACGGTTACCGCCACCGAGCCGCGCGAACACCTCTTCGATACGGGGCATAGGATACTTATCTATTATCATATCTTTATTGAGCGTTACGGAAAAATCACCCGCTATCTTTATTTTGCCGTTATCCTTTAAAACCGGCACTATAGGTGTCGCATATTTAGAAAATGTTACCGGTACCAATATTCCTAAACCAACGAGCCTGTCAATTTCTTCCTCTACCCTATTTTTAATAGCAAAAGGAACCGTACGAGGCTTAAAGAATTTAGGCGTAACATTTTCTTTTAATCTCAATTCTACTTGAAATGTATTAAATTTACCTAAGTCTTCACTAAAAAGGCTCGAATATTCGCTTAGCAACCGCGGTAATTCACTTTGAAACGATTCCGAACTAACAAAATTAATTCTTTGTTTGTCAATCGCAAAATACATGTTAAACTTGGTCATAAAATCACGGCCCAATAGACCTAAACGACTACCATTCTCCATAACATAAATATCTATGTCATGCGTTTGTTTAAAATATGTTATTTTTGTAGTGAAATAGCCCAGTGGCGTGACTTGATGACCATTGTAGAAACACATTTTTAAATCGCATTTTTTTAATTTAGTGTCCGAAAACGTTTTATAATATAATTTGTCACTTATCACACTCGCGCCTGAACCGCAATCAAGTTCCATTGTTAACTTTTTACCGTTAAGATCTACATCCAATAATATTGGTGCATAATTAACGTACCTTAAATTAAATAGCTCGCACTCCTTGCAACCTTCAGCACTCTGAGAAGCCTCAGCTGATCCCTCAAGGTCAGCTTGAATGCAGTTAACACGACACTGTTTCGCCTTCTCAGCGTTGCACACCTTTTTTAGATGCCCCTTTTGTCCACATCCCTGGCAGCGGTAGTTCTTGTATTTACATTTACTTGCGTCGTGGCTCTTAAGCCCGCAGACGGAGCAGCGTCGAGAGTCGGAGGACCCCCCGGTACCAGGGCGACTTGTACCCACCCGGTACACCGGCTCCTGCTTGACTTGCACGACGGCAGCAGGAACAGACGTAGTACGTGCGCTCCTAGCATACGCCGCCTTCTGGGCCACTTCCACGGCCTTCGCGAACGTTAACGTGGCAGCATCCTGCTCGAACAGCCGGTCGCGCTCTGGGCCTACGCTCAGCCCCAGCACGAATCTGTCCCTAAGCAGCTCATCCAAGGGGGCTCCAAACTCGCAGCGTACAGCAAGTCCACTTATTCGAGCCGCCCATTGTTCGATGTTTTCTGCAACGTCACGCGTCGCCTCGTAAAATTTCGCCCGTTCGACGAAAATACAACGTTTTGGTGCTAATTGTTTATCTAACACCGCTACTAGCTCCTCGAACTTAGAATCCTCGACTTTCTTCGGATGCACTAAGTTCCTTACCAGTCGGTATGTCTCGTCACTTAAATGAGTTAAAAGTAAAGCACACTCATTGTCCGCCGTTACCGCATTTAACTTAATATATTGCACTAATCTGCTTTTAAAAATCTCCCATTCCTGGGAATTGTGGTCAAACGCGGTTAAACTTCCGAGGAGATTTGACATGATTTAAAAACAGATTTTTTAAATAATAACCACACACACGCGCAAGGTAACGTCCGTTCGTCGCCAGTGGGAAGTACTTGGGGAGCGAAATGACCAACGACCGGTATATAGCGAAGCTAGTTTATTACTGAGGTGGGGGGCGGCGCGGGCGCATACACGTCACCCCGTCTTTTAGCATTGAAAGTAAACAATCCTGACGTGTCTATAAAAAAAAACTTGAAAAATAATTTACATGAAGTATGTAACAATTTATATGCAGATGGAAACGCCGCCAGCATCCTTGGTAAAGTCAACACATTCACTGCCAGACAAAAAACGGCGCACTACCCCAGAAACCGGTGGTCTATAGCTGCGTACAAAACAACCCGCCCAGCGGGTTGTCCGGCATCTGAACAAAGTTCACGAGCGCCCATCAGGTGGGTCCCCTGCAGTGAATGTGTTAAATATCGATACGGACAAAGTGCCAAAAATATGTATGCACGACTTTATGGGCAACAGCGGCAACTTAAAACTACATTCAATACGCGACCTTAATGCCAATACATTAAGGTAGTGTGTACATATTTTTGTTACTTTGTCCGTATCGATATTTATTACCTTGATTGCACAATGCCTCAAGGGCCTATTTTAGATTTAACCTAATTATAGTAACACCTCGGTATATATCCATTATGTAAATAAATAAATAAATAATAAATAAATAAATATTATAGGACATTATTACACAAATTGACTAAGTCCCACAGTAAGCTCAATAAGGCTTGCGTTGAGGGTACTTAGACAACGATATATATAATATATAAATATTTATAAATACTTAAATACATAGAAAACACCCATGACTCAGGAACAAATATCCATGCTCATCACACGAATAAATGCCCTTACCAGGATTTGAACCCGGGACCATCAGCTTCGTAGACAGGGTCACTACCCACTAGGCCAGACCGGTCGTCGAAACATTTACTTATATATATTTTATTATCATTTACATTAATTTGGTTTCATAAGTACCTATATATAAGTAAATTCCGAGAGATGGGCGCCGACGTGAGATGATGGCACACCAAGAAGACTATTTTTTTAAACGTTTTTTTATTAAAAAGGCACGTCAAGATTGTTTATCCTTTTTCTAATGCAAAAAAACGAGGTATATTAATGGTGGGTTATTCATAATTAATATTATTATGTAATCGTTTTTAACACATTCACTTCCAACGACGCGCTAGGCGGGTTCTCTGTTCGCAGGCGTTTTTCCCTATAACTCTGTATCTTTAGGTATTTAAATAAAATTAAACAAATCATTTATACATTTTCGGGTAGTTATAACATTTATTGGTTAACCAACCAAATACAAAACCGCCTGGATCTGTCACTGAACGATCTGACTTTAACCTACATTATTTGATCATGTAATGTTTTCATCTACCCTCTACTGGCTTGAGGAGCCATTTGAGGGTAGATTTTGTTTACTTTTATTTAAATACCTAAAGATATTACTACCTTATCGGCTTGCGCTAGCACTGAATGTGTTAATATCTGTACAGTCACGTCTCAAAATGACGATACGGACAAAGTGCCAAATATATGTATACACTACCTTAATATATGGCCAACAAGTTCGTCTATACTATTATTGGCACTTTACACATATCGATATTTTTAGACGTGATTGTAATCACTTGTACTTAGGTCATACTGAAAGCTCCTGAAATCTTTTTTTTTAATATTTATAAAATCCCTGACATATAATTTTCAAACAGCATTCCAAAAATACAAATCATCACCGAACAAATTGTATCTAAAAATAATACAATTTCCAAACAAGTTATATTTTCAAGATTTTCATTGCGTGACCTCTAAATGGCTCATTCCAGAAACTTTCAGTATTATCCACGTACTAAACTATGTACAGTCCACTGTAGATAGTTCAGTACTGACGACCCTTGTTACGCTATGGTTCATGTTTTTCGCTATCTTACGTTTTACATTACTAAACTTAAATTAACTTAATGTTACACATTTACAACATTGAAAAAAAGTAGATTTCGCGGAATAGGTTACGCAAAATTCTGCGTAGGCGCCACTAGCACAAACTCTAAATCAACCGCCGTAATACATCAATGTCATATTTATTTGTAACGAATGATCTGCGAAAACTTGTCTATAAACTGTTTAATGCATAGTATACAGGATGACCTTAGCCATTGGACAAACCCTTAACCTCACCCTTACCCTTGGAGCTTATTAGTATCATAAATGATTACTCTGTAGTGGAAAAGCGTCGAGGATTTTTCGATGAGGAACTATGATTTTTTTTTTATTATTATATTTGTCTGGCAGTGAATGTGTTGACTTTACCAAGGATGCTGGCGGCGTTTCCATCTGCATATAAATTGTTACATACTTCATGTAAATTATTTTTCAAGTTTTTTTTTATAGACACGTCAGGATTGTTTACTTTCAATGCTAAAAGACGGGGTGACGTGTATGCGCCCGCGCCGCCCCCCACCTCAGTAATAAACTAGCTTCGCTATATACCGGTCGTTGGTCATTTCGCTCCCCAAGTACTTCCCACTGGCGACGAACGGACGTTACCTTGCGCGTGTGTGTGGTTATTATTTAAAAAATCTGTTTTTAAATCATGTCAAATCTCCTCGGAAGTTTAACCGCGTTTGACCACAATTCCCAGGAATGGGAGATTTTTAAAAGCAGATTAGTGCAATATATTAAGTTAAATGCGGTAACGGCGGACAATGAGTGTGCTTTACTTTTAACTCATTTAAGTGACGAGACATACCGACTGGTAAGGAACTTAGTGCATCCGAAGAAAGTCGAGGATTCTAAGTTCGAGGAGCTAGTAGCGGTGTTAGATAAACAATTAGCACCAAAACGTTGTATTTTCGTCGAACGGGCGAAATTTTACGAGGCGACGCGTGACGTTGCAGAAAACATCGAACAATGGGCGGCTCGAATAAGTGGACTTGCTGTACGCTGCGAGTTTGGAGCCCCCTTGGATGAGCTGCTTAGGGACAGATTCGTGCTGGGGCTGAGCGTAGGCCCAGAGCGCGACCGGCTGTTCGAGCAGGATGCTGCCACGTTAACGTTCGCGAAGGCCGTGGAAGTGGCCCAGAAGGCGGCGTATGCTAGGAGCGCACGTACTACGTCTGTTCCTGCTGCCGTCGTGCAAGTCAAGCAGGAGCCGGTGTACCGGGTGGGTACAAGTCGCCCTGGTACCGGGGGGTCCTCCGACTCTCGACGCTGCTCCGTCTGCGGGCTTAAGAGCCACGACGCAAGTAAATGTAAATACAAGAACTACCGCTGCCAGGGATGTGGACAAAAGGGGCATCTAAAAAAGGTGTGCAACGCTGAGAAGGCGAAACAGTGTCGTGTTAACTGCATTCAAGCTGACCTTGAGGGATCAGCTGAGGCTTCTCAGAGTGCTGAAGGTTGCAAGGAGTGCGAGCTATTTAATTTAAGGTACGTTAATTATGCACCAATATTATTGGATGTAGATCTTAACGGTAAAAAGTTAACAATGGAACTTGATTGCGGTTCAGGCGCGAGTGTGATAAGTGACAAATTATATTATAAAACGTTTTCGGACACTAAATTAAAAAAATGCGATTTAAAAATGTGTTTCTACAATGGTCATCAAGTCACGCCACTGGGCTATTTCACTACAAAAATAACATATTTTAAACAAACGCATGACATAGATATTTATGTTATGGAGAATGGTAGTCGTTTAGGTCTATTGGGCCGTGATTTTATGACCAAGTTTAACATGTATTTTGCGATTGACAAACAAAGAATTAATTTTGTTAGTTCGGAATCGTTTCAAAGTGAATTACCGCGGTTGCTAAGCGAATATTCGAGCCTTTTTAGTGAAGACTTAGGTAAATTTAATACATTTCAAGTAGAATTGAGATTAAAAGAAAATGTTACGCCTAAATTCTTTAAGCCTCGTACGGTTCCTTTTGCTATTAAAAATAGGGTAGAGGAAGAAATTGACAGGCTCGTTGGTTTAGGAATATTGGTACCGGTAACATTTTCTAAATATGCGACACCTATAGTGCCGGTTTTAAAGGATAACGGCAAAATAAAGATAGCGGGTGATTTTTCCGTAACGCTCAATAAAGATATGATAATAGATAAGTATCCTATGCCCCGTATCGAAGAGGTGTTCGCGCGGCTCGGTGGCGGTAACCGTTATACGAAACTCGACCTTAGTAACGCATATAATCAATTTGTTTTATCAGACGATTCACAAGAGCTCACTACTATAAATACAACAAAAGGGTTGTATAAGTATACGAGGCTCGTGTATGGACTAGCCAACGCGCCGGCTATTTTCCAACGCGCAATGGAGACACTCCTAGTAGGTATAGAAGGAGTCAGCTGTTGGCTCGATGACGTATGCGTAACGGGACCTACTGATGAATTGCATTTATCGCGATTACGGGAGGTTTTAAAAAGGTTTCATGACTCGGGTTTAAGATTGCAAAAAAGTAAATGTGACTTTTTTAAAAACAGTGTAACTTACCTCGGTTTTGTAATAGATAAAAAGCGGCCAAGTGCGAGTCGGACTCGCGCATGAAGGGTTCCGTACAATTTAAGACGTATTAAAAAAAAATCTTCTTACTAGATCTTGTTCAACATTTTACCACTTTGGACACACATTTTACCACTTTGGAAGTGTCTCTCGCGCAAACTATTCAGTTTAGAAAAAAATGATATTAGAAACCTAACTATCATTTTTGAAGACCTATCCATACATACCTTACACGTATATGTTTGATGAAAAAATTTTTTTTTAAATTTTATGACGTATTAAAAAAAAACTACTCACTAGATCTCGTTCAAAACAATTTTCGGTGGAAGTTTGCATGGTAATGTATATCATATATTTTTTTTAGATTTTTCATTCTGTTATTTTAGAAGTTACAGGGGGGGGGACACACTTTTTTTCACTTTGGAAGGTTCTCTCGCACAAACTATTCAGTTTAGAAAAAAATTATATAAGAAACATTAATATCATTTTTGAAGACATATCCATAGATACCCCACACGTATGGGTAGGATGAAAAAAAAATTTTTTTTTTAATTTCATGACGTATTAAAAAAAAACTACTTACTAGTATCTCGTTCAAACCAATTTTCGGTGGAAGTTTACAGTGCAATGTATATCATATATGGTTTTTAGATTTTTCAGTCTGTTATGTTAGAAGTTACGGGGGGGGGGACCACACTTTTTTTCACTTTGGAAGGTTCTCTCGCGCAAACTATTCCAGTTAGAAAAAAATGATATTAGAAACATTAATATCATTTTTGAAGACCTATCCATAGATACCCCACACGTAGGGGTATGATGAAAAATTTTTTTTTTTTTTAATTTCATAACGTATTAAAAAAAACTACTTACTAGATCTCGTTCAACCAATTTTCGGTGGAAGTTTACATGGCAATGTATATCATATATTTTTTTTAGATTTTCCATTCTGTTATTTTAGAAGTTACGGGGTGGGGGGACACACATTTTACCACTTTGGAAGTGTCTCTCGCGCAAACTATTCATTTTAGAAAAAAATGAAGAAACCTCAATATCATTTTTGAAGACCTAAAAAACGCTGAACATCTAAAATATTTGCCGGTTTAGGCGCGTTTAAAATAGCCTCGGTTTTCTTAGGACATGCACGTAGACCATTTTTAGGGTTCCGTAGCCAAATGGCAAAAAACGGAACCCTTATAGATTCGTCATGTCCGTCTGTCTGTCCGATTCTGTCACAGCCACTTTTTTCCGAAACTATAAGAGCTGTACTGTTCAAACTTGGTAAGTAGATGTATTCTATGAACCGCATTAGGATGTTTACACAAAAATAGAAAAAAAACAATAAATTTTGGGGGTTCCCCATACTTAGAACTGAAACTCAAAAAATCTTTTTTCATCAAACCCATACGTGTGGGGTATCTATGGATAGGTCTTCAAAAATGATATTGAGGTTTCTTCATTTTTTTCTAAAATGAATATTTGCGCGAGAGACACTTCCAAAGTGGTAAAATGTGTGTCCCCCCCCCGTAACTTCTAAAATAACAGAATGAAAATCTAAAAAAAATATATGATATACATTGCCATGTAAACTTCCACCGAAAATTGGTTTGAACGAGATCTAGTAAGTAGTTTTTTTTAATACGTCATAAAATTTAAAAAAAAATTTTTTCATCAAACATATACGTGTAAGGTATGTATGGATAGGTCTTCAAAAATGATAGTTAGGTTCCTAATATCATTTTTTTCTAAACTGAATAGTTTGCGCGAGAGACACTTCCAAAGTGGTAAAATGTGTGTCCAAAGTGGTAAAATGTGTGGGGTATCTATGGATAGGTCTTCAAAAATGATATTGAGGTTTCTTCATTTTTTTCTAAAATGAATAGTTTGCGCGAGAGACACTTCCAAAGTGGTAAAAATGTGTGTCCCCCCCCCCGTAACTTCTAAAATAACAGAATGAAAAATCTAAAAAAAATATATGATATACATTGCCATGTAAACTTCCACCGAAAATTGTTTTGAACGAGATCTAGTAAGTAGTTTTTTTTTAATACGTCATAAAATTTAAAAAAAAATTTTTTTCATCAAACATATACGTGTAAGGTATGTATGGATAGGTCTTCAAAAATGATAGTTAGGTTCCTAATATCATTTTTTTCTAACTGAATAGTTTGCGCGAGAGACACTTCCAAAGTGTAAAAATGTGTGTCCAAAGTGGTAAAATGTTGAACAAGATCTAGTAAGAAGATTTTTTTTTAATACGTCTTAAATTGTACGGAACCCTTCATGCGCGAGTCCGACTCGCACTTGGCCGCTTTTTATCTATTACAAAACCGAGGTAAGTTACACTGTTTTTAAAAAAGTCACATTTACTTTTTTGCAATCTTAAACCCGAGTCATGAAACCTTTTTAAAACCTCCCGTAATCGCGATAAATGCAATTCATCAGTAGGTCCCGTTACGCATACGTCATCGAGCCAACAGCTGACTCCTTCTATACCTACTAGGAGTGTCTCCATTGCGCGTTGGAAAATAGCCGGCGCGTTGGCTAGTCCATACACGAGCCTCGTATACTTATACAACCCTTTTGTTGTATTTATAGTAGTGAGCTCTTGTGAATCGTCTGATAAAACAAATTGATTATATGCGTTACTAAGGTCGAGTTTCGTATAACGGTTACCGCCACCGAGCCGCGCGAACACCTCTTCGATACGGGGCATAGGATACTTATCTATTATCATATCTTTATTGAGCGTTACGGAAAAATCACCCGCTATCTTTATTTTGCCGTTATCCTTTAAAACCGGCACTATAGGTGTCGCATATTTAGAAAATGTTACCGGTACCAATATTCCTAAACCAACGAGCCTGTCAATTTCTTCCTCTACCCTATTTTTAATAGCAAAAGGAACCGTACGAGGCTTAAAGAATTTAGGCGTAACATTTTCTTTTAATCTCAATTCTACTTGAAATGTATTAAATTTACCTAAGTCTTCACTAAAAAGGCTCGAATATTCGCTTAGCAACCGCGGTAATTCACTTTGAAACGATTCCGAACTAACAAAATTAATTCTTTGTTTGTCAATCGCAAAATACATGTTAAACTTGGTCATAAAATCACGGCCCAATAGACCTAAACGACTACCATTCTCCATAACATAAATATCTATGTCATGCGTTTGTTTAAAATATGTTATTTTTGTAGTGAAATAGCCCAGTGGCGTGACTTGATGACCATTGTAGAAACACATTTTTAAATCGCATTTTTTTAATTTAGTGTCCGAAAACGTTTTATAATATAATTTGTCACTTATCACACTCGCGCCTGAACCGCAATCAAGTTCCATTGTTAACTTTTTACCGTTAAGATCTACATCCAATAATATTGGTGCATAATTAACGTACCTTAAATTAAATAGCTCGCACTCCTTGCAACCTTCAGCACTCTGAGAAGCCTCAGCTGATCCCTCAAGGTCAGCTTGAATGCAGTTAACACGACACTGTTTCGCCTTCTCAGCGTTGCACACCTTTTTTAGATGCCCCTTTTGTCCACATCCCTGGCAGCGGTAGTTCTTGTATTTACATTTACTTGCGTCGTGGCTCTTAAGCCCGCAGACGGAGCAGCGTCGAGAGTCGGAGGACCCCCCGGTACCAGGGCGACTTGTACCCACCCGGTACACCGGCTCCTGCTTGACTTGCACGACGGCAGCAGGAACAGACGTAGTACGTGCGCTCCTAGCATACGCCGCCTTCTGGGCCACTTCCACGGCCTTCGCGAACGTTAACGTGGCAGCATCCTGCTCGAACAGCCGGTCGCGCTCTGGGCCTACGCTCAGCCCCAGCACGAATCTGTCCCTAAGCAGCTCATCCAAGGGGGCTCCAAACTCGCAGCGTACAGCAAGTCCACTTATTCGAGCCGCCCATTGTTCGATGTTTTCTGCAACGTCACGCGTCGCCTCGTAAAATTTCGCCCGTTCGACGAAAATACAACGTTTTGGTGCTAATTGTTTATCTAACACCGCTACTAGCTCCTCGAACTTAGAATCCTCGACTTTCTTCGGATGCACTAAGTTCCTTACCAGTCGGTATGTCTCGTCACTTAAATGAGTTAAAAGTAAAGCACACTCATTGTCCGCCGTTACCGCATTTAACTTAATATATTGCACTAATCTGCTTTTAAAAATCTCCCATTCCTGGGAATTGTGGTCAAACGCGGTTAAACTTCCGAGGAGATTTGACATGATTTAAAAACAGATTTTTTAAATAATAACCACACACACGCGCAAGGTAACGTCCGTTCGTCGCCAGTGGGAAGTACTTGGGGAGCGAAATGACCAACGACCGGTATATAGCGAAGCTAGTTTATTACTGAGGTGGGGGGCGGCGCGGGCGCATACACGTCACCCCGTCTTTTAGCATTGAAAGTAAACAATCCTGACGTGTCTATAAAAAAAAACTTGAAAAATAATTTACATGAAGTATGTAACAATTTATATGCAGATGGAAACGCCGCCAGCATCCTTGGTAAAGTCAACACATTCACTGCCAGACAAAAAACGGCGCACTACCCCAGAAACCGGTGGTCTATAGCTGCGTACAAAACAACCCGCCCAGCGGGTTGTCCGGCATCTGAACAAAGTTCACGAGCGCCCATCAGGTGGGTCCCCTGCAGTGAATGTGTTAAATATCGATACGGACAAAGTGCCAAAAATATGTATGCACGACTTTATGGGCAACAGCGGCAACTTAAAACTACATTCAATACGCGACCTTAATGCCAATACATTAAGGTAGTGTGTACATATTTTTGTTACTTTGTCCGTATCGATATTTATTACCTTGATTGCACAATGCCTCAAGGGCCTATTTTAGATTTAACCTAATTATAGTAACACCTCGGTATATATCCATTATGTAAATAAATAAATAAATAATAAATAAATAAATATTATAGGACATTATTACACAAATTGACTAAGTCCCACAGTAAGCTCAATAAGGCTTGCGTTGAGGGTACTTAGACAACGATATATATAATATATAAATATTTATAAATACTTAAATACATAGAAAACACCCATGACTCAGGAACAAATATCCATGCTCATCACACGAATAAATGCCCTTACCAGGATTTGAACCCGGGACCATCAGCTTCGTAGACAGGGTCACTACCCACTAGGCCAGACCGGTCGTCGAAACATTTACTTATATATATTTTATTATCATTTACATTAATTTGGTTTCATAAGTACCTATATATAAGTAAATTCCGAGAGATGGGCGCCGACGTGAGATGATGGCACACCAAGAAGACTATTTTTTTAAACGTTTTTTTATTAAAAAGGCACGTCAAGATTGTTTATCCTTTTTCTAATGCAAAAAAACGAGGTATATTAATGGTGGGTTATTCATAATTAATATTATTATGTAATCGTTTTTAACACATTCACTTCCAACGACGCGCTAGGCGGGTTCTCTGTTCGCAGGCGTTTTTCCCTATAACTCTGTATCTTTAGGTATTTAAATAAAATTAAACAAATCATTTATACATTTTCGGGTAGTTATAACATTTATTGGTTAACCAACCAAATACAAAACCGCCTGGATCTGTCACTGAACGATCTGACTTTAACCTACATTATTTGATCATGTAATGTTTTCATCTACCCTCTACTGGCTTGAGGAGCCATTTGAGGGTAGATTTTGTTTACTTTTATTTAAATACCTAAAGATATTACTACCTTATCGGCTTGCGCTAGCACTGAATGTGTTAATATCTGTACAGTCACGTCTCAAAATGACGATACGGACAAAGTGCCAAATATATGTATACACTACCTTAATATATGGCCAACAAGTTCGTCTATACTATTATTGGCACTTTACACATATCGATATTTTTAGACGTGATTGTAATCACTTGTACTTAGGTCATACTGAAAGCTCCTGAAATCTTTTTTTTTAATATTTATAAAATCCCTGACATATAATTTTCAAACAGCATTCCAAAAATACAAATCATCACCGAACAAATTGTATCTAAAAATAATACAATTTCCAAACAAGTTATATTTTCAAGATTTTCATTGCGTGACCTCTAAATGGCTCATTCCAGAAACTTTCAGTATTATCCACGTACTAAACTATGTACAGTCCACTGTAGATAGTTCAGTACTGACGACCCTTGTTACGCTATGGTTCATGTTTTTCGCTATCTTACGTTTTACATTACTAAACTTAAATTAACTTAATGTTACACATTTACAACATTGAAAAAAAGTAGATTTCGCGGAATAGGTTACGCAAAATTCTGCGTAGGCGCCACTAGCACAAACTGTAAATCAACCGCCGTAATACATCAATGTCATATTTATTTGTAACGAATGATCTGCGAAAACTTGTCTATAAACTGTTTAATGCATAGTATACAGGATGACCTTAGCCATTGGACAAACCCTTAACCTCACCCTTACCCTTGGAGCTTATTAGTATCATAAATGATTACTCTGTAGTGGAAAAGCGTCGAGGATTTTTCGATGAGGAACTATGATTTTTTTTTTATTATTATATATATAAGGTAGAAGTACTAGTGCTCGACGCTGCACTAGTACTCGACTTGGGCACTTTATGTCAAAGTGACAAGGATTAAGATCGAATACAGAAAAATCTTCGTTGTTCAAATTTAACCTATATTTCCATGAAATAAAGTGCCCATGTCGGTGACTAGTGCAGTGTCGAGCACTAGTACTTCTACCTTATGTCTTTTTTAATAAATTCTGATTAATAAATCGTTTAACGCTTTATTTTTCGGATTGTAGGTACCTACTGCAAAGTAGAATTTTCGTAAAAAAAAAATTAAATGAAAAATGCAAATATGCATATTCCGTGTTTGGTATTAAACTTTGTGATGGTAGTGTATGTTACTCTATGGTTTACGGTATGTGCTAGTGCTGCCCCTGGCGGCAAATTGCACTATTACTATCCCTTTTAAAGCTTTGGACGTAAAGCCCCCGGTTCATTTTATGAACTCCTTTTATTCATGAACCCCCTTATTCATCAACGTGTACTAAAGTTACGATGCCGCTGATCATCGTTTGTCCCTTTCCATCATACCAATACGTCGGAAAGGGACGAACGATGATCAGCGGCATCGTAACTTTAGTACACGTTTATGAATAAGGGGGTTAGTGTTAAACCCCGCCATATACGAAGCTGGCCCACAAGTACGATGCCATACAATTTGTATCATTATTTTTGTTTTTTTTTTTCTTACACGTCTGGGGTCATCAGTTTATTACATCGCATGAATTTTTGCCTCCTTGTTACACCTGGTCACATTAGGCAACCCTCCCCCCTGGTGTGTCGTCACATATTTGTCAATCTCTTTAACGAAATAACTGAAATAAGCAATTAGAATGAAGTATTATTTTAATAAAAAAATATTTTTATTAATATCAATTTAGAAATTTTATGACACGAAACCGATGAGGAATAAAATGTCACGCAATAAAACTATATATCGTTGCAAAAACTAGTTATTTAGCTGTACAATTTTTGTTTATATGTGAAGTTAAGTGACGTCACAAAGCTGTTCACTCCCCCCATGTCACATGTCACATTTTTTGTACCCCTCCCTCCCCCTCGTGTGATGTTATTAATGGAGGACCCCTATTTTAAAAAATAACATTATAAATGAAAACTAAATTAAATTAATTTAAACAAAAAGTATTATTTTCTAAATATTCTTCAAACGCACGTTTGTTAAAATCAAAAATCATCAAAAATAAGGTATGTCCCCCCCCCATGTCACATTTTTGTACCCCTCCCTCCCCCTCGTGTGATGTTATTAATGGAGGACCCCTATTTTAAAAAATAACATTATAAATGAAAACTAAATTAATTTAATTTAAACAAAAAGTATTATTTTCTAAATATTCTTCAAACGCACGTTTGTTAAAATCATCAAAAATAAGGTATGTCCCCCCCCCCCCCCCCCCCCCTGTCACATTTTTGTACCCCTCCCTCCCCCTCGTGTGATGTTATTAATAGAGGACCCCTCTTTTACAAATTACCATTATAAATGAAAACTAAATTAATTTCATTTAAACAAAAAGTATTATTTTCTAAATATTCAAAACGCACGTTTGTTAAAATCATCAAAAATAAGGTACCTGCTCCAAATAAGGCCCGTTTTTATTTTGCTTATATTTTACGTGAACTTGTAGTTTTGTCTATGACACTAGCGAATACGGACGCAAAATTCACACTTATGGTCTGTCAAGCAATTTCAGTCAGTAGAAAAAAAGTGGCATATTTAAAAAATGTATGCGCGAAATGTTATCGTCCCATAGACAATTTGAAATCCGCGCTTTTTTCTATTAACGAACTTGTTTGACTGATTTCACAATAGCAAACCATTTTGGAAGTAGGCCAGTTTAAGTACCCTTTGGCGTAGGTACCTTATGCGGTGCGCAGTTTAAAAAAATGGCAACGTTATCTCCCGGCTTGTAAGATGGGAGGCTGACGATACAAACTACATCCCGAATCCCGCGGGATCGGAATCCCACAACAAGTGGGACTAAATGCGCGGGATCCCGGAATCGTAAGCCCTATTCGGCCTGGAAACATCAGTGAAGGGGCTCCGGCCGTTTCTGTCGACGGCTGCAGTGTGCTCCTGAGGCATTTTGAGTGGATGCACTGGTTTCGTCTAAAAGAAAATATCGCAATTTTTTTAAATAGACATAATTTTAACAAGCTTTTATTTACTTTCACCTGACCGTTGTCTGTAAACAAATCTTGCAAGTTAAATTTGACCAACTTCCCGGTTTCCGATTGAGCTGAAATTTTGCATACATATGTAACTCGGGTGACAATGCAATATTATGGTACCATCGAGCTGATCTGATGATGGAGACAAGAGGTGGACATAGGAACTCTGTGATAAAACAACGCAACCTAATTTGGGGTTTTTAGAAAAGGCTCGATATTATCGAATTAGTTCGTACAAAATTTCACTTACCCCCCTCGTTGCACAATGTACTATTGGGAGAATCAACTTTTTAGCGTCACTCGTTGCCATGGTTACGATTAGTTGTCCAGGGGACAAAAGTTCATTGAAATACTGATTCTATGGTACTTAAATGTATTAAACTTGCGTTTTTGTGGTCGTTATAACCAATGTCCATAATGGGCCCCCTACTAAGCATGTTAATAGAACGGCATACAACGTCTCTTCAAACAAACTGTGCCACTGTTGTCCCTTGGACAACGGGACAGAATAACAAAACAAAAAAAGTTGATTCAGCCTATTACTAATGACTTCACTTTAGACTGAGAATTGAAGAGGGTTACATAACATGTATAAAAAACACACCTAGCTATCTCGGATTTGTCTCAAAATTGAAATCTTTCTTAATCCAGAAGGTCTACTTTTCCGTAACTGGACTTCTGACTGAATAGCTTTAAAAAACCAATAAATTTTTGACATGAATTAATATTGATATTTTATTTCTTATTTCTACAGATTTTTATTATTTACTCCTTACCTGTGTTATTATTAGGCACAATTTATTGTTTTATGTTAATAAAATAATAATAATTCAGCCTATATACGTCCCACTGCTGGGCACAGGCCTCCTCTCATACGCGAGAGGGCTCGGGCTATAGTCCCCACGCTAGCCCAATGCGGATTGGGGACTTCACATACACCTTTGAATTTCTTCGCAGATGTATGCAGGTTTCCTCAAGATGATTTCCTTCACCGAAAAGCAAATTAACTAAGTCCCACAGTAAGCTCAATAAGGCTTGTGTTGAAGGTACTTAGACAACGATATATATAATATATAAATATTTATAAATACTATTTAAAAATGATATTTCGTACATAAGGAAGCGGTGGTGGCCGAGTGGATATGACGTCCGACTTTCAATCCGGAGGTCGCGGGTTCAAATCCTGGCTCGTACCAATGAGTTTTTCGGAATTTGTGTAGTAATGTCCTATAATATTAAAAAAAAAAATGACAATGTATGCTTTTTTTTTATACTACGTCGGTGGCAAACAAGCATACGGCCTGCCTGATGGTAAGCAGTCTCCGTGGCCTATGTACACCTGCAACTCCAGAGGAGTTACATGCGCGTTGCCGACCCTAACCCCACCCCCCTCGTAAAATAAATGTGAATATGACTGACCTCTACTCGGGGTCCGCGTGGGCGCTCTGGTCGCCGGCGGTGCGCGCGTCGAGCCGCTCCAGCATCTCCTCGAGCGCGGGCGTGGTGAACGACGAGAGGAACTCGAGCGTGTGCAGATCCACGTTCTTGTGCTTCCTGGTCTCCAGCAGGCGGAGCGCGTGCTCGGGGCACACGGCGGACTTGCGGCCCGTGAGCCCGGTCACCTATACAATAATAGTTATTTTCATCACACTTGCTCGAAAAAGATCTTATTTCATATATAGTCCTCCTCATCGATTTCGATGACGGCGACCTCAGCAATTACGGATTACGCCGATTATGGGCCCTAATGTGGCTGGCCAGGCCGAACTTGGTCTTAAAGACTCTTTTACAGGTGTTACAATAGAGTTGGCCAGACGCGTTGTATGTATACGTGTAAGAGGGCTTCGGTCTCTCTTTACGTTGTTGGCGTTTGGTATCTAAGGCATTGAGGCGGTTTTCCTCAAACGATTTGATGTGGTTAAAAATGGTGGACCGCCAAGATGCTCTGTCTGCAGCAAGCTCCTCCCAGCGCTCAGGGTTGATGTTGCAAGCATTCAGGTGTCGTTTGAGCACGTCCTTGTAACGCAGATGCTGACCGCCGTGCTTGCGTTTGCCTTCCACCAATTCAGAGTAGAATACGGTTTTGGGCAACCGGCGGTCATCCATACGGAGGACATGTCCACACCACCCTAGCTGTCGCTGCATTAGTAGAGCCTCCATACCATAGAGGCCAGAACGACGCAGGATTTCAGAATGATGGATTGTGAAGAAAAAGCTATAACTCCCTAGCGTAATATGGTAATTTTCGCACTAGTGCTATAAAGTAGCTCCGGGGGTAAGAATATTGCAAACTCGAGTCTTAGATTATCACCCTCGTGTCCAAAATTTCACTTTCCCCCCTCGTTGCACAATGTACTATTACAGTACACATGCTGCTACTTTTCCGCACTAGTGCGTAAATTAACACATTATGTAACTATGTCGAAAAGTTAAAGGGTTGTAATCGTAGTTATGGTAACTGCTACATAATAAAAGGCATTAAAATACGCGAGTGTGGGTTTAAGAAACGAACGAAGTGAGTTTCTTAAAAAGATCACACGAGTGTTTTAATGCCTAATTATGTACAGTTACGTACACTATTTTATCTACACGCATATTATAAACTTTCTATGAAATATTTACTAACCCAAATAACAGCCAAATATCTGAACACACGTCTATTATCAAGGCGTTAAAAGTGCGTGTTCAGATATTTTTGAGCACCTCGACCGCTCCGATATATCTGATGGCGACTGTACATTACGATACAAGGGCGAAAAATAGGAAATTCTCACATGTATCGTACAACGTTTTACAGTAAATATGGCCCTTTAAACTTTCGACATAGTTACGTAATGTGTTAACAAGACGAGTGTTGTCCTGTACGCGCGGAACTTGAGAAAATGATTATAAGTGCATGGCTATAAGGCCGCGGAATACGTGACCGGCGGTGGCGGGGTGTGATACTGAGAGCTACGTTTAGTGATGTCTAACCTTGGACAGGAACAGGGTGGAGCGGCAGTACTCGCACTCGTCTTGGTAGCGAGTGTTCCACGCGCGGACTACGTGACCGGCGGTGGCGGGGTGTGATACTGAGAGCTACGTTTAGTGATGTCTAACCTTGGACAGGAACTGCGTGTAGCGGTAGAACTCGCACTCGACTTGGTCGCGAGTGTTCCACGCGCGGACTACGTGACCGGCGGTGGCGGGGTGTGATACTGAGAGCTACGTTTAGTGATGTCTAACCTTGGACAGGAACAGGGTGGAGCGGCAGAACTCGCACTCGACTTGGTCGCGAGTGTTCCACGCGCGGACTACGTGACCGGCGGCGGCGGGGGTTGATACTGCGAGCTACGTTTAGTGATGTCTAACCTTGGACAGGAACTGCGTGTAGCGGTAGAACTCGCACTCGACTTGGTCGCGAGTGTTCCACGCGCGGACTACGTGACCAGCGGCGGCGGGGGTTGATACTGCGAACTACGTTTAGTGATTTCTAACCTTGGACAGGAACAGCGTGTAGCGGTAGAACTCGCACTCGTCTTGGTCGCGAGTGTTCCACGCGCGGACTACGTGACCGGCGGTGGCGGGGTGTGATACTGCGAGCTACGTTTAGTGATGTCTAACCTTGGACAGGAACAGGGTGGAGCGGCAGTACTCGCACTCGTCTTGGTCGCGAGTGTTCCACGCGCGGACTACGTGACCGGCGGCGGCGGGGGTTGATACTGCGAGCTACGTTTAGTGATGTCTAACCTTGGACAGGAACAGGGTGGAGCGGCAGTACTCGCACTCGTCTTGGTCGCGAGTGTTCCACGCGCGGAAGTACGACGTGTTGAGCGGCGCCGACGATGGGGGACGTTCTTGCACCTGCAAATAAAATGTCGGAATAAAGAATCAATAATTAATTCAATCATCTCTTAATCCTCCTTTTTTGAAGTCGGTTAAAAATAAAGTTTCCTTTTAGCAAAATGTCCTATGTCTTATATCTAAGGTTTCCCTCGATGTCCCATAATGTGGGGACGGCCTGTGTACAATGCAAGCATCGCACATTTCTCGTGTCAGCGTTTAAATTAAATATAATGACTTTATAATAATTGCTGTATTTGCGATTACGCCATACATCGATTTATGAATTAGTTTACGTTTATACGTGCTCCTAGCTAGTACTCATATACCTTGGTTATCAATAAATGCATATACCAAAATCAGTGTTTCCATCAAGACCACAATCAACCATCAAGAATCATATCAGCTCAGATGTACGACCCGTACATCTTTTGGTCCTTCGAACCCATCAGTGACTGTGACAGTGATTTCATCCCATCGGCCTCCCACAAGCGGGTCCCGCCGTGCGGATTGAATCTATATACACTTAGTTTTCTCAGACAGGGCAGGGACGTATTCTGTGCAACACGGGCGCGTTACCTTGAGCCCCTTGTGGTCGAGGGCGCGGCGGTGCTCCAGCTCGGCGCTGAGCAGCGTGGCCAGCACGGAGCACACCTGGTGAGGGGCCGAGGAGTCGGCGCTGCCGTTCAGGAGGAGCTGCTCCAGGGAGAACATGGTCGGCTCGCAGCTGTTGCGCAGCTCCTGTTGCCATAACACGTTATTTTCGTCACACTTGCTCGAAAAAGATCTTATTTCATGCAGGTGTGCTGAAGGACAAAGGCCTATTTTGTTCCCGCGGGAGTTATGGATTGTCAAGAAAAAGCTATAGCTCCCTAGGGAGTTAAAGCTTCTTTTTTAATTATGTCACTTATTCATACAAACCGAGTAGCATAAATGAGTTTTACTCTTAAAATACTAACGTTTATAATTTAACTTTTTTTGTTTATGTTTAAAATTATTTAATTTGATTAATTTAACAGCCGTTTAAAATATGTTTATATAATTTTCAATCGTGGCTGAATGCCGACTATGTCTGTGCCTTCGATGCCTCACCTGCCAAGAAATTACAAAATGGCGGACGAATGTTTGATATATCACCGTATTTAAGAATTATTTGGCTTATAATTTAGTTTTTTCTTCGCAAGTGTGATGAGAAACATTGTGTGTAACTCCGGGGGTAAGAATATTGCAAACTCGGGTGGCTCCAGCCTCCGGCTGTCGGGAATTACCACCCTCGTATCCAAAATTTCACTTACCCCCCTCGTTGCACAATGTATTATTATTTCATGCAGGTGTACCGAAGGACAAAGGGCTATATTGTTCCCATGGGAGTTATGGAGTGTGAAAAAGAAAAAGATAACTCCCTATTTTTTTTTATTATGTCATTCCCTTTAAATAGCAACAAAAAAAACTCACTTGAAACAGTTTAAACACATCCGTCAGCCAAGCGTTTGATGCAAAGTATACACTCTCCGATATCCCGAACCCAGTAGTTATTGAGCAGGAATGGGCTTCGGGGAACACCAGGACATATTCCCCGGGCCGCTGCAGCAGCCTTGACAGCTTCACTCCATGCTCGCTGAGGATGTTGGGTGGCACCATGGTGATCTCGGAGGCCAGCCAGATGGACTTGTTCTGACAGTAGGCGGGGCACAGTGTTTCTACTGCGCGACGGAAATTTGCGCTTTCGTCGCGAGGGATGCCGTACCTGGAATAAAGCCATGTGGAGACTGGTCTGCTTCAACTTCAACATTTATTCAGCAAATAGGCCACAAGGGCACTTTTACACGTCAACATGGAATTTACATACAAACAAAAACAAGCACATCAACAATTAAGTATAAAATACAATTACAAAAAAATTACTAAAATAATAATAATAAAAAAAAGGGATACAAAAAAAAACTGAAATTATCCAGAGGTGTAAATATCTCTAAATGTCAGAACTAAATGACTTTTATCAAATTAGTCTTAGAGAGACACCTCATTCGGTTCTCGTATGTTTCTTTTATCCTGATGAATGTTTTAATTATACTGAATTTTTGACTCTTAGAGACTCTTTACATCTCTAAGGATAATTTGATAAAAATCATTTAGTTCTGACATTTAGAGATATTTACACCTCTAAGTAATTTTAGATTTCTTTTTGTATCTGTTTGTTTTTTTTTTGTAATTCAACATTTAGAGACTTCATACATCTCTAAGTAATAATAATAGTTTACTTACTTTTTTCTTTAAACAATAATACTTTATTTTGCATTAATATTTTCAATTAATTGTATTTTATAATTGTTGATGTGCTTGTTTTTGTTTGTATGTAAATTCCATGTTGACGTGTAAAAGTGCCCTTGTGGCCTATTTACTGTATAAATGTAAAATTGAAAAATTGTAATCGAAAAGTTATTCATTACTGAATTATGGTCCTTTTTGAGTGCCACGTCGATCTGCAGTGATCTATTTTACCAAAGAGAAATTGAAATAGAGGTGGATTGTCAAAGAAAACTTCGTGGCCACAGTAAATTTACTGAGATCATTCGACACATTATTAAAACCTTTAGAACGCCATTTGACTTAGATCCTTATTTTTTTTAATCATGTGTTAAATTTGTTAAATATCAAAAAGTGGCGCCATCTTACTGGGCACAACCACGTATTTAAGTAAACAAAATCTACCCTCAAATGTCTCCTTAAGTTGAGGGTATATGAAAACATTACATGATCAAATAATGTAGGTTAAAGTCAGATTGTTCAGTGACAGATCCAGGCGGTTTTGTATTTGGTTGGTTAACCAATAAATGTTATAACTACCCGAAAATTTAGACATTGTAGTAGTAGTAGTAAACACTTTATTGCACAAAACAAGTACATAACACAGAAAAAATACGGTAAATGTGTACAAAGGCGAACTTATCCTTTTAAGGGATCTCTTCCAGCTAACCTTTAAGTGAGAGAGATACATAAGAAATGGTAGTCAAACTAAAACAATATGTACATGACGGCAAGGCTAAAGAAGTAACTAATCCTACAAACGTAACTAAATACTACACGATGCATTAAGTGCAAAGGCATATATATATATATAAATATATATATATATATAAAACTACATATTTATAAACATATTAATACATACCTAACATACACATTAATAAATAGTAAATATGACATATTGAGAAAAATTATAGAAAGTAAAATAGAAGGTAAAAGAGGTAAGGGAAGACCTACAGCGAATCGAATCATTTTAAGCACGGAGCAGGTCCTTGAAAAAGTGTAAATGTGAATGGCAGTTTATAGGCCACAGTTTTATTGTCCTCCGAAAGGGAGGTTATAGCGGTTCCTATTACAGTATAGAACTGCCTAACTTAGGAATAACTAAAAAGACGCGCTCTGCGACGTCGTAGTTTATGCTAATCAACTTGTGATTTTGCATTAAGTAACCTTAGGGTAATTACAATAATAATGATCGTAAGATATATATGACCTGATATTTTCCGTGCATTTCCAGACTTTCTGGTACTGTGCTGCTGTGATACAAATTATTTTATTTTGCATTTAAATCGAAATATCACAATAAAGGCTGGATTTGGAAGTACCCCCAATTTTAGAATGCTTGAGAGCTGGGGCTAAAACGCTTAAAATAAGCTAGAATAAGAAGCCATTAAAGAAATACCATGTTTGGTATTGCCATGGGTACCATTAAACAGTAAAGTTACTCTAGTATCATGCTGGCTACCAAATTAGGGTCCTATCCGCCTTAAAGTCGACGAAGCCCCGCTGTCGCGGGGCTTCTATTTCCGCTCTGAGGGACGAAAGGTAACTAACAAACCTACATCGAAAACCTCCTTTTCGATCTTTTTGTTTATATCCTTTGGAAAGTTTTTTCTTAATAATACCAACTTTGGATGCACAGTACCGTCAATATCTTTGTGAATTTTATTTTCAATTAAGGTATTTGTACGTAATAATAAATAGTGCAACTGCTAAAAGTGCCTTCTAGTTAAAGCAAGGGATTTAAAAGTGAAACTCTTGTATGTAAAACTGACATATCCCCATTCAGTTGTGTTATTGTGAATTTCGTTTAAGGAGTTTTATTATATTTATATACGTATAAAATTTTAGTTTTGACATGTATAACTGCATACAGGAGGGGCACTATTTACCCCTTTGCTATAACTATAACCCTTGTGAGAAAAGGAGGTTCGAAGTATCTTTTCATGACTTAAGAACGTAATTGAGACTGGGAGGTCGGGTGGTTACAGACCGCCGCTGCCTGCACAAGGCATAACACATATCCTGCTGCGTAAGCAGAGTTGAACAATATTGCATTATGTTAAATTAGCATACTGTAACCTTTCCCACCTGCGCAAGGTGTGGAGAAATTTACTACCATTGCGTAACTTATTGTACCTATACTACCTGTACCTATTATGGATATCCGCCATGGCCTACTACAATAACTATCCTGCTACTTAGCAGAAGGTTTATTAAAATATAAATATGTGCTGTTAAGCATACATACATAACGTACCTAATAATTCCCGCCTGCGTAAGGCGAGTGAATATTACTATTAAGCCAGCTGAAGACCTGCCGCCTGCGCAAGGTGTGCGATTTTCATTATCCTGCTACGCTAGCAGATGAAGCAAGATGGCTACTATAAGACCAGTATACTTAATACAATGAACATGGTTCCAAACGCCAAGACCTTTCCCGCCTGCGCAAGGCGTGTGAAAATGATTAGTCACTGGGGCTAAAAGTCAGACATGGTTTTGATTCTGTTATCAGATAAAAGTATATTAAGATCATACAACATGCCTGCGCAAGGCGTGCAACATCCATTTGCCTGCTGCGCAAGCGGGTATCAATTGGTTCAAGGTATCATTAATCAAATATTGGTACTACAAAGCATTTATGATATAAGTACCTACTTAACATGTATCTGTTTCTATAAGCCAAGATTTCAACTCCCATGTAAATCTCCGACTAATTCACAATAATAATTCATAATCATTTATTTGCACATAAAAATCCTACGCAAGGCATTCGAGAAATAATTTTTTACTATCGTTTTGCTGCGAAAACACACCCCACTAAACATGAGACTGGCCCAGGAAGACCATAAAACCCTAAAAAGATAAAATAAGCCTTGACACACTCACTGCCAGCGACCCGCTAGGCGTATTCCCTTTTAGTAGGCGCTTTGCGAGACATACTGTTTTCTCGCGTTATCAACTTCGCTCGTAACGCGTAGCTCACGCTGGCACTGAACTGGCTTTCCGGTGAGTAATATTAAAAATCACCATAAGTGGTTCATACTTCATACGTGGCCCATTCAGTCATGCTAATAATCTTGATAATCTAGAGTTCATGATACTGATCGTTGAATTAAAATTTTTAAATCTGTTTTGAATTGCCTTAATCAACCGGCCGCCCCGCCGCTACATAGTTCTAATGGTTTAAAGATATAAATATATTACCCTGGACTGGTTCAAGGTTCTTGGCTATTCATCATTTAACCCCATTTGGGTCAAACACAACAAAGGTTGGGAAAAATGTATCCCGCCCGTAGCAGCATAACAAGATTGCAGCAGCATAGCGTGGCTTGAACTCCGTTAACGTTGCGTTGTCTACAGGAAAGACGTGAAGGACTTAATAAAATGTCTATGACCCACAACTGGTATATAATCATAGCTCAATGCAACTAATCATCGCAGTCCAAATGAAAGAAAGCCATTTCGGTTATTAATCTAGATGAATACATCAGGCGTTAAAATATATGTCCTAGATGTCGGGACGACTTCTTGTTAATAGCCAAAAGTGCTTTTTTGGATAACGGATACAAACCCTTAAGGGTTGAGATACATACATTTACCTATTGGTTCGAATCTACTTTAAAAGACTGTGTGGTTATGATATTCAATATAAAACATTACAAATTTCCCGGGTGGAATTAAGCAGGCGTACATAGGCTACGGAGACTGCTTACCATCAGGCGGGCCGTATGCTTGTTTGCCACCGACGTAGTAAGAAAGGCAAGCAACCTCGAAGGTTATTTCTATACCAATGTTCATTAATTGGTGTCCTATGAAATTATTCCCATAAGTATTCAGTTTTTGGCAACAATAATGTACAAGACAAAGTTTCTGTATTGTATACTGTATGTTACAAAACATATATGTGAGAATCAGTGAGCTCACTGAGATAACATTAGAATTGCTTTATATCACCGTTGATACAATGTAAATGCTAGACAAGTCTGCGCCATTGGGCATGGGCATGCCACAGGTTAAGTTACCTACTTAAGTATATATAGTTCTCAGATCTCGTTTAAAGTAAT
Organism: Cydia pomonella; assembly: GCF_033807575.1. Lineage (NCBI taxonomy): Eukaryota > Metazoa > Arthropoda > Insecta > Lepidoptera > Tortricidae > Cydia > Cydia pomonella. Next base: position 72,021 of record NW_026907914.1, read on the forward strand.
GTAACATTAGTTTTTCTTCAAAAACATAAAAATAGGAAGGCTACTTAATGCCAAATGATTAAATACTGATTATTTTAACGAAGGTCTTTGACCTTACTATCTAACCCGTCAGTCAATAACATATCCTTGGTAAGATAAATAGTTATGTCCATACATCTCGCGCTTCCTTGAGCTTGCACCAGGTAGTACAAGTAGGTAATCCTGAAATAAGGTACGAGTATATTTGTGAACAAAGCTGGGACTACCAGTTAGAATGGCTATTACTTATATGTGTTAAATTATGCGAATTGTAATTTATTCAAACACTTTAGCGAACGTAAATCTATCATCTACGCACAGGCCTAACCTTGGCTTATCAGGAACGCAGACATTGTAATATGTGAAATACCAGACGATACAAAGAACCAAGCGGGAGAGCACTCTCCTGGCAGAGTTTTCAAGATTAAATTGTAGCTCACTAACTGAAATTGACGAGCTTTTAGTGCCAATAATACAGATCTTGTTTAAGATTTTAATCAGTCACTTTATGTTTTTAATATGTATGAAACTAAAGGCCAAGTAAGTATATTCAGGTGAAAGCCTTAAATATACCTATACATCTTGCATGATGGTACATAATTTCAACATGATACTCGTAATAATGATACCTCCAAGAGGAAAAATCCTAGTATTATTTTTTGCTGTATTGCAGGCATTGAATTGATAAAGGTCATGTTCTTACCATACTGGCCCTAATTATTGTACATGTAATAAAATAAAACCACATTATAGGCTGGTTAAAGTATGGGCTTAGGCCCAAAAATATTTTAGAATACTCTCTGGGGTAAGACTACCATCGTAGCGAATATCAAAGAAAAATTAAAATGGTTACAGCAAATAGGATTTGTTGTGTATTATATAATATAATATAATTCAGCCTATATACGTCCCAGTGCTGGGCACAGGCCTCCTCTCATGTGCGAGAGGGCTCGGGCTATAGTCCCCACGCTAGCCCAATGCGGATTGGGGACTTGTTGTGTATTATGATTGAAAATTGGATATTCTACGAGCTTATTTACATTCTGAATGGCTATGCACTGTACACAACTACAACGGTGAGAGTGGTAACGGGTTGAACTCTTTTGGATGAGTAACATAAAGCTGTTAATAGCGCTACCAAATTAACCTACTATATCACTTACTGTCTTATTGTTATTTAAGAATGTTCAAAAGCGGGAAAATAAGGACAGCTTATGTTAATCCATGAATTAATTGGCTGAGAGCTTGATTACTTCTACAATATAATAGACAATATTGCATGTTGTGATAAGTGCACTTTTCATATGATTTACTTTGCCCTTAAGACTGTAGGATTTTTGGAAAGCAAACAAGCGAAGCTCTGAAAAATGTATATAAAAATCGTTTTTGTGAGCCTATAAGTTAAATTGTATCCTGCCTCATAAGTAAATACCAATATTTGGTAACCATATCTGGGTAAAAGACACTTTAAAGTGTCAATAATCAAGTATATTTTCTTTTTGGCAAGGTAATATAAGGTCAAATATGAGTCAGTTTGTTAGAATGTGGACCTTGAAATCAATTGAAAGTATTGAAACACATATAATGATCGCAATGTTATTGTTGGATGGATAAAATAAAAAGTATAATTATGTTTTCATAATTTATTTTAATAAACATACAGTTTTCTATATTTATAGGTCCTATCTATAAATAACATTGTAAAGTAAAATATGTCACTGCACACTTTAAGCCTTTTCACATTCATCCATGTACCCGGATTGTTAAGTACACTTGTACTTGTTGTCTCCACCATTTTCACATATCAGTATAAATTAATCACATTGGCGTTTTCTGACCACCAGGCGATCACAGACACGTCTCAAATATTAAATAGGCTTCAAATAACGGTACAGAAGCTTAATAGCAGCGTTTTACCTTACAATAAAACGCTTATTAAGCGAAATACCTTATTTGAAGCCTATATTTTTAAATTCGCCTGTGGCTACAACACTCAGTTGCAATAAACCAAATCACTTATATAATGCCCGTCGAGGGTATTTTTAACTCACTGCGTTTTCTCCTACCATGCAGGTTGCAATAAGCAACATCTATAGTCTATACATACAAGTCAACTGGTATGTCTCTTCATATTGAAAACGAAATAATATCAAATGCAATCCTTTTTCGAATGTGGTATATTGCAACTTCGTTTTATTTATATTTTGAGACCCAATGAAGAGCTCCGCGGCCGCGGGCCACGGGCGCCTGGTGGAGGGGGTTAAAACTTGAAATACAAGTACAAAGGGGGTAGGTGTCAACCTATAGTGAACCGCTACGTCATCTGTCAAACAGCATCGCACTCTCAAATATTAAATAGGCTTCAAATAAGGTATTTCGCTTAATAAGCGTTTTATTGTAAGGTAAAACGCTGCTATTTAAATACCTAAAGATACAGAGTATAAGTTGTGCCTGTTCCTGTGCCTTTCTCCCATGAACAGGTATTAGATTTAGATAGGTAGTTGTTTTGATGATAATCACAAATTTTTATTTGTTCGGCAACGTGTTTTCCTGATAATGGAAATGCAAAATTGTAGCATAGTTGTTATCATGGTCAGAAACAAAGTATTTATATTGTGAATTTAATGAATTGGTGGCGTAAAAGAAGCACAGAGGCAAAAGAACCCTCGTCATACTGTTCCTTCTCCCAAACGTAAAACTTTTCTTACCCCACCTGACTAGAAATGAAAAGTCACGTGTCGTGATCCCACAGGAAGGATTCCACATAATTAAGGTCATATTTTGACTTAAAGTATAAAAACACGTGCATTTTTCATGTAGGGAGCTGCATCTACCAAAACAACAGCTTCATTCATTGCAGTGCCGGATTAAGACATTTTGATGCCCTAAGCATTTCTAGACTATGGTGCCCCCTCATCAAGAGTACATTGAATTTTCTTGTTAAATTGAGTGACGTTTATTGCCGCATTACTGCTGAGAATAGAATTTTCAATCCAACACATCATTTTATCACGGAAATTGACAGTACTGCAGCAGTAATGTTCCAACAGTATGTAAGGTCAAGTGTTAGCAAATGTTGTGCTTCGCATAAGGCCGGAGGCGAGCCAACCAATGTCCAAGTGTGAGAAGACATAAAAGGCATAGGCCGTTCTCCGCACAGGGTTTTGCAACCTCTAGAGCTTTCCTGCGAAGCTCATTCATGTGAGAGCAAAGGCAGAGCTTCAGTAGGAGCTTAGCCATTAGGGGACTTAATAGGGTAAGATTTAAAATTACCACTGACCCGATGTTTCAAAAACTGCGTTGTCCCCATGGTCTCGGAAAAGACTGGGTAAAGTCGACATCAGTATCTTGACGTTGGAGGTAATTTTAGAACTTAATCAAACGCGATTAAGTCCCGTTTTCTTAAATAATAATATGTCACAATTAGGCCAATAAAATCAGTTTTTTTTTTCGAATTTGGTCCTAAAATGCGTGTAATCCGAGTTTGCTCCATTCCTGGAGGTGTGCATAAATGTTTCCTCTTTTTCAGTTTTTTTGCTTGAAAATCGAAAACGGTACGTCCGGCGTAAAATTTGTTCTAATTATGATTAAAACTGATATCTGAGGATCCGAAATGTAATTTAATTATGTTCTTGTAATAAAACATTGATTTATTGAAGGTATGATGAGTAATACGTATTCCTAGTCTAAATTGTATAAAAAGGTCGACATTTTTTATTTTTGGTAAAATCATGTTAAAAATCCAAAAACGCGTTCTTACCAGTGTCTAATCCACGAACTGGGCCCTTATTCGACATGCTAAAAGTGACGTTTCGTGTTGATTTCCATTTGATGTGAGAAATATTGTGACTTGTCGAATTGCTATTATCACCACCTGTCAGTGAACAATATCCACACTAGAGGCGGGGCGTTGTACCGGAATAGTTTTTGGAACAGGTTATTTGTAATAGACTACTTTTAGCTTATCGAGTATTTAAAAGTACGGACTTTGATTTCTGAAATAAAACAAATATGAAACTTTTATCACCTCGTACCTCCATTCTTACCGTTACTTTAGGTAAAATAAAATTTTGTTAACAGATAGTCGTCTGGGTGTCTGTTGTATCTAAAAATAATGTAATAATATATAACAAAAATATGACAATAGATTCATAGCCTTCACTCAAAACGTCACCATATTTCCGACCCTTACCGAAATAATAAGTCGATATTTGTATAAATAATCCTTATTTGTAAGACGCCTAAGCACGGCAAATACGTAAACTGCCTATTGGGGGTCATACTCGTAAAACTGGTATTTTAGACGTACTTTTGGTACGAGTAACAGAGACGTACTTTTGGTACGCAGTCCCAGCTCTAGTCAGGATTCTAGTTGTCAAATATAAGCGTGTCGAATACGTATTAGTTAACTGTCAAATGAAATTAGATCAACGGTAGACTTTTTTGTCGATGGGTATGGCTGCCATGTTTGGATTTATGACATTTAAAAGGGGATCCTAAGGCAGAGAGTAGTTTTACCTGTACGATTTTGATTCTTCTACTGGACGCAAGATGGAGTTAGCTGCCAAATTCCGATCAGGCTGACGCAACTAGGAAGAAAAAAGTTTTGTATGGAATTTGTTTCGCAAATCATTGCCAACCATAGATATAAGAAGTAAGGAGATTTATAACGAAGCATAATTTCAACGACTCTCGCTGTCTCCAACTGTCCCCCACCACATCATTAAAGGCGTGGCCAGACAACCAACTCACGCGCTGTGATTGGCCAAACCGCGCGTCGTAGGAACCTAGAGCGGCGGCACTAGAGTGAGGACAATTCGAAAGAGCTATCGATATTTTACATGTTCTAAACATGACCTTAGAGTTTTGACATTTTTGTTTTAAGTAATAATTGCCATAGACTTAATTTATATTCCTTTAAATTTTTGACCTTATTTGCGAGCTAAGAATTTTAAGGTACGTGTAAGGTATATTAGTTGATCCATAACTTCTCTCACAAAGGTTTTTACTGATAAAATGTAATACAAAGCTTTTAATTAACAAAAAAAAAAAAAAAACATGTACCATGATGTGAAAACTTTTTTATGCTAAACTAATCAAATTGGTTTAAATTTTAGTCATTATTTGATGTAATGTTTGTTTAAATTGTTTACTTTGGGATTGTCGTTAGACGCGAGCGCTCGCCTGGATTGTACTTCACAAAACGGAGTAAAAAACAGTGTTTCATTAAAAAAATAGTTTCAGTTTATTATAGCATATTTCGTCACCAATTTAAAGCAATTCCAGTATGTTACAAAGAGTTATGAAGAACTGCGAAAGTTTTAGTAAATTATATTGTAAGTATAATGCACCATTCAATAAGCTTTTAAATCATATGTACGAATAATAAGGAAAGAGTAATCATGATTATCAGTAAAAATCTTTCTGATAGAACTTTTGGATCGACTAAGTATACAATAGACTATTATTTTAAACATATTTATATTCTATCGTTATATAAATGAGGCGAAGTGTAACTGGAAACATTTTTCTTGAAAATGATCCGAACAAATAACACTTTTCTCGCTCGGAAACCAGTTAGGGCCTCTACCTGTAGCATCTATCCATTTTTCTTTAATACTGGGATTTAACGGGAAACTTAAAAAAATTGCAATCATGAACATATTTGATTATACCTAGCGCAGTTATTCGAATCGTTGCTAAGAACCTGAATAAAATATACTTAAAGGTATAAACTATAATGTTATAAATAAATTGTACTTAATTAAATCAGTTTATTTTTTGGCGTACCTATTCGATTTTTAATCCAAATGAATAAGTATTAAATTAAACATTAGGTGCATATAAAATAATTGTAAAATTTTACTTGAAAAATAATTACTTTCATACACACTATATCCAAACATTTTTATCGATAACGCTCAAAGATCAATTATATGCACGAGCACCACTCTATTTCGCGGCGTCAATGAAGGGAGCGGTTGGCGGTCGTACCAAGAAACAATAATGCCGCTGTGAATATCGTTAGCGGTTTAATGCATTGCGCCGTTGCTTAGGACACTACAAATAGTTTTCCATGCTAAAACGTCAATGTAGAATGTATAGACAAATTGCCACGCGTTTGTATGACAACATGGTCTGACTCAGAAAAATCATATGTCACTGGATTTATTTGTTAAAATGTGTGGTTTTATTGACTAATACGTGAAAAAAATGTACTAACATGTGGTATGTAACTCCATGATCCTTATAGTTTTTGGATGCACTCCTATTTCGACACAAAATAACGCTATAATTCGGCATTTCAATAAAATTGAGGCGCACATTGTTCAATGACAGCTAATTTGCTACTGTCTTATGGCGGGCCGGTATGGCCCCGATGTGGCCATGTCGCGGCGACACGTGCCACGCCTCCGTCAGCCATCTAGTACTTTCTATGATCTGAGTTGCCAACGAAGAAAAAGAAAACGTCAGTGCTATTTATTCTGTCAAGTTTACATCAAGTCTACTGACAGCCTAATTGCTTTGTTTGTTTTGAAGGCTTCAATGTTTTGTTCGGGTATTTCGTGTAATTTCTTTATTATTTAGTGCAAAAATCGAAAATAGTCAACCGTGATCAGAGTAAAGAGCGAGTTTGTTACACTGCCAGCGAGAAAACGGTTTACTAAGTGTGAAATATGTGGCAAGCGAGCCACTCGAGAAAATCACGAAAAAAGGGATTTTATGGCGAAATTTCCCTTGGATGAAGACTGGTAAGTATTAGTTTAGATACTTTTGACCTTATTTTGGGTCAGCAGGCTATAAACACATCGAAAATTAGATATTTTACATTATTTTTCGTTGTGAACTAGGGATGTACTATAACTATCGATAACTGTAGTTTTATTTGTATATCAGTGTAAATAATTAAATTAAATATGTGAAATTTCCTTAGAACTAGCATGCAATATGACCATAATTAATTCGTCGAAGATTAATAATGCATAAATTATCTATTACTTATGCATTAATGGTCATTAGTTAACATATTTTTTTATCTAATGATTATTTAATATATTAACCTAAAATGTAAGAAAATTAATCTATGTGTTTATGATAAATAAAGAAATATTATAGGACATTATTACACAAACTGACTTAGTACTAAAGTATGAATGGCATGTGTTGTGGGTACTTAGACAACGATATATATATATATATATATATATATATATACCCACAACACATGCCATTCTTACTTTAGTACTAAGTCAGTTTGTGCAATAATGTATATCTATATATGTACATAGACCTAATTTATAAGTATTTATAAATACATAGAAAATACCCATGTCTCAGGAACAAATATTCATGCTCATCACACTAATAAATGCCCGTTCCAGGATTTGAACCTGGGACCATCGGCTTCATAGGCAGAGTCGCTGCCAACAAGGCCAGACCCGTTCTCATGATTAACAGACATATAAATACATAAAAAGTTAAAGCATTGATAAAGGGTTATTGATAACTGGATGCCGAAAAAACATGATTTATAGATGCATATTAGCGCATATGCATATCATGTTTTTCCAAGGCTGTATGTTTTCAGATGCAGGCAGTGGGCCAAATTTGTTGGGAACGAAGACCTGATACATCTTCCCATAGAAAAGTTACATTTATTCAAACATGTATGTGCACATCATTATGAAAATCAAGCATTTAATAAAATAAAAAAAACACGACTTAAAAACTGTATTAAAATAATTCGGGTCCACATTAAGCCCGACCAGATAGTAGTCCAATTAAGAACTATCCACTATATAACATACAACTTAAATGTGGACTCGATGCTAACCTGATTTCGAGTACAAAATTTGTAGACAGGAGCCTATGTTTCAACCCTCCCCATTTTATCGATATCGATAAGAATCGTAAGCGTGTAGCGTACTACACTATTTAAATCGCTTATGTTGGTACTATGGTTCTTTGACAGTTCTTTGTCGTACATTTTGGTAATGATTTGCGAAACAAACTGATTCCACTCGCTAGTATGGAAGTCTCGTCTCTTAAAACGTAGTGATTATATGCTCTTTGACAATGACATGCAGTTGCGTCGATGTAGATCTATCATAAAACGTACATGTGACGCATGTGACAATTGTCCAGGATGAAAGAACTATCTTGACAATTAACATAAAGCAATATAATACCACAAAATGTCAACAAGAAAACAGATTTATTATAAAAATACAAATTATATACAAAGCTTCATTTTAAAACCAATGGTCGTGGGTTCTAACCCCGGCTCTTAACAATGTGCATCTTGTAACATGTACCGATTGCTTTTCAGTAAAGTAAAATATATTATCATGAGGAAGATGGAGTAGCCCCAATAAGGTATATTTTCCCCTCTGGGTTAGAAGGTCAGATAGTAGTGAGACAGGGAGATATAGTGAAGAATGCGGAAAAACAAGCATTTATTGTGTTGTTAGGCTAGTTCTTTTTTTCAAAATTTGAAAACGAACGCAACAGCATGCTCAAAGCCCCCTGTGAGTCAGAATCTGTTAAATTCAGGCTTAAGACGAAACAGGAGCTGAGCCCGTACACAAATTTGAGATTTTTAGGTAAAAGGTAAAAAATATCGCCGTCGCGCTGACGAGTGTGGCACCCCGTACCTAGCTAGAGACTATCCCTTGTGTGTGTACCAACAAACCAAATTTTAGACAAATATGATACGTCTTCTTCTTCTTTGTCGTTGTACTCTTTGCAGAGCGTCGTGGTCAACTGCTGATATCAGGCGCAGATGTTGCTTGCCGTACGATTTCTCGCCATTTTTCGCGGTTGGGGGCCATTCTGGCAAATGCGTTCAGGGGACCCTTCATGGCAGATTTGATTTGGTCAGTCCATCGCATAGGTGGCCTTTTGCGCGGTCTTTTTCCGTTTGCTCTACCCTGCACCACTAGACACTCTATGGAGTCGTTGTTCCTCCTCGAGACGTGACCGAAAAAACTGAGTATGCGGGTCTTTACGAGAGTCGAAAGGCGCTGCTTGATACGGAGTTCTTTAAGGATGGAGACATTAGTCCGAAACTCGGTCCAGGATATCCCCAGCATTTTCCTCCAGCACCATATTTCTAGGGCGTCTATCGTCTTCTCCTCTGTCTTTCGGATAGTCCAGGTCTCCGCAGCGTATAAGAATATAGGAAAAACGAGGGCCCGTACAAGCCGAACCTTCGTGGTGTTTGTGACGTTTCGGTGATACGTAGCCTATACGTAAAAACTAGCCAAGACAAATCCTTTATAATTTCAGGATTTTCTACACAGCACAGAACATGGCACCCATATAGATCTCAATTCCGTTGTCGGCGAGTCAACAACGACACATATTCTTAATATTGAACTTAATTGGCTCTCATTTCACATTTATGTTTTAAATTAATTATAGGCATAGACATACCATATCCTATTGTAAGTACAAAGTTTCAGAGCAATCTAGCAAGTCATTTTAAAATGAGAGCGTAACTACATTTGTATGGAGAACCGAATTTGCTGCGGACGCACAATGTAGCATAATCGGATTAGGACCAACCTCGAAATCTCTGTAACAGTCATGAAATTTATTATGTATATAAATTAAAGGCCCCTTTTTCATGCCCAAACCATTTAACATTTGGGGACCTCGAGGAATCCGAGCTATCTTGGAAAATGTGGACCATCCAGGAGAAATTCGCGCTGAACGTCCGGAGCGTCCGATCGCGGTGGGTTATCATACAATACAACTGATGGCGAGGCAGGGGCGTAGCTACCGCCGTATCTGCCGTATCAATTATACGGGGCCCCCGGGCCACGGGGGCCCCCAACGTACGTTTTTGTGAGAAATCTTTACCCTTCCTAAGGGCCCCCAAACAAATTTTTATACGGGGCCCCGCCAAGGCACGCTACGCCACTGTGGCGAGGTGTGAGCAAGGCAGAAGGCCCAGCTTCGAGAGAGGACAGCTTAGATTTGGATCCATGTTAAGTGAAAGTAAGGCAGTTTGCACAATGTAGAAGGCCTAGCGTCGCATAAGACCTAACGGCGAACTGCAAAAGAGTGGCTTGAAATCATTGATATAAGTAAAAGGGGTAGATATGTGACGTTAATAGTTGACAAAACTAAAATCTGGTCCAGCACCCATACATTTGCAAATACTACACACCATTATAATGTACATGTGCACAACGAGCAACAAGGATAACCAAATATAGTTAACAGTGCTGCGCAAGCGAGACCCCTATATTTTGCGTATTCCTCGAGGTGCAACAAAGAAAAACTAATAACATTATACAAATGTGTAGGCGAGACGTACATACTTCTTACATTGTCGTCTTAAAGTGATATTAAATCATTTCGATTTTTAAAAAATATCAATGATTTGATATTACCTAATCTTAGACCGTCTCTCTCAAGCAAATATCTGAGCGAGCGAGTTACACTGAGATTAATATCAAATTATTGACTATCATATTTTTAAAGCATGAAATTGACCCTCGTTTTTAACCTCTGAAACCCTGGTCGACTATTCACTATGTTCAACTAACGTGTCGCCTCGAGAAAACCAGTATAACGATATGATCTCAGTTGATAGGGATCTCGAGGTTTCAGGGTTTCACTTCTGATGGTTTTTCGGAAAAGACAGGTACGCTTGACAAGAGCCAATATTGTAATCACTGGTAATTCGTAGTTACTCCTGGTATTTATATATTCCAATCGTTCACCGAGCGCACGACTCAAGAGAACCAATATAAAAGTGTGAACCTTGTTTATTCATAGCTACGATACGTATACGGATTCACTTATATTGGACAAGTTGTAAGTCATGGGAATAAGCGCCTTCAACGTCGGTCTTTATTAGGTAGCGTCAGGAATCAAATATTTATAGAATATATACGAAATTAAAATAAATAGGTACTTTATTTATTTTATGGAAAATAATTATTTTTTCGCTAACACACTAAATAAAATATGTAAAACCGTATGTATTTTATATGTAAAACCAATAGTTTATCTATACAATTAAAAAAAATATGCGTAGAGGGCGGTATAAAAAGGAAAATTATAATGTATGGAGAGAAAAAAATTGTATCAAAAACGAAACCGAACATCATTTTTAATTTTCACAATTCAACGCTAGGCATTTCCACTGCTGCGGCTCGTTTTAAAATAGAAACAAGTTATAGTATTTTATGCAACAGTTGTATAAGAAGGGTCAAAAAAGGCGAGTGGCGTGAGTTACAATGTGAGCCGGAGCCGAAGGCGTAGGCGAACATTGTAAAGGAATACGCCACGAGAATTTTTTGACCTACTTATACAACGTTGCATACAATATTTTTCCTACGAGTCAACAAAAATAAATCTTACTTTAGGTAAACAAATTACAGCAAAAGTAATAAAACACGTTGAATATTCGCAACAGACTGACTTTAATAAAAGAGTAACGGTACATGAAGTTACACACATCATGAGGATAGATGGCGCTGGTAGTAACAAACATTATATTTTGATACTTTGCCAATACCCCCACTTATCAAAATAAGCTAAACATCCTTAAGAAAACACAAGGATAAACATTCTTAAGGAATTAAGAAATCAAAAAAAAAAAAAAAAACACACTACAAAAGAAAATAACCCCATACATAGGTATATACATATTGGGTAAAACTATACAGAAACAATACCAAGCATCTTCATAAACTTGTAGTGTTTAAGTGAACACAAACCTTTGGTCAGCAAATCAGCTGGCATTTCCTCAGTAGGAATATACTTAATATTCACATAATTACTTTTAACAACATCTCTAATATAGTGATGACGTACATCTATATGTTTAGATCTATTATGACTTTGATGACTAGATGCTAATTTCAAAGCACTCTGGTTATCACAATTCAAATTAATTGTATGAAACCTTCCTGTAATTTCATGCAATAAATTTCTTAAATAAACCGCTTCTCTGGAAGCTTCTGAGAGAGCAGTGTATTCTGATTCCGTACTAGAAAGACTAACAGTCTTCTGTTTTCTGCTTTGCCATGAAACAGCTGACCCTGACATAACAAAACAGAAACCAGTATAAGACTTCCTATCTACAGCATCACTTGCCCAATCACTGTCAACAAAACCTTGCAAATCACTGTTATTATTACTATATCTCAAACAATAGGTTTTTGTTAACTGCAAGTACCTTAAAATACGTTTTGCATAATTGTAATGTTCACTGTTATAACAATTATTGAACTGGCTTAGGTAGCTTACTGAATATGCAATGTCTGGCCTTGTTAAAACAGCCAAGTACATCAAACTTCCTATTAACTTTTGGTAAGGAACATTAGGTAAACTTCCCACAGTTTTTTGTAAGTTTAACTTGGGTTCAATGGGAGTAGTTTGTGTTTTACAGTCTGACATCTGAAATTTAGACACTAACTGCTCAATATATAGCTGTTGATCTACAGTTATCACACTTTTATTTTTATCTAAATTTATTCTCATGCCAAGATACTGTCTTACAGGGCCTAGGTCTTTCAATTTGAACTCTGAACTTAAAACATTTTTTAGTTTTTCTGTTTCAGTGTCATTGTTTGAAAAAATCAGAAAATCATCTACATAGAGCCCAACAATTATCTTTACTTTTCCATTAGTTTTTGTAAACAAACATGGTTCATATTGACTGTTTTTAAAGCCTAATTTACAAAGACAATCTTTGACCCTCTCATACCATGCTAGAGAAGACTGCTTCAGCCCGTAAATAGCCCGCTTTAGTTTTAACACATTTCCCCCACTTTTGTTTGCAAAACCTTCAGGAATAGACATATATATGTTTTCCTTCAGAAAACCATTTAAGAAAGCCGTAGTAACATCTAAATGTGTTATACTCATTCCTAACTTTACACTAAGAGCAAATAATAGTCTCAGAGTTGAATGACGTACTACAGGAGAAAAAGTGTCCGTATAGTCAACACCTGGCTTCTGCGTAAAGCCTTTGGCCACGAGCCGCGCACGATAACGCACATTATTGTCCACATCACTTTTTTTATTAAACACCCACCTACACTTAACTACCGACACATTACCAGGGTTCTCAACGAGCTCCCACGCATCATTGTCCTCGAAAGACTGCAATTCTTCAGCTATGGCGCGTCTCCACTGCTCCTTCTCTGGCCCCTCAAGAGCCTCTGAGTATGAGATTTCCTCTGATGCTGGAACAGTACTGGGAACACACATGTTGCTAAATCCATACCTCTCAGGCTGTTTTTTTAGGCGCTTACTTCTCGGCTCAGGTGTTGATGTAGTCTGGACTGGTTGCTCTGGCTCCTCATTTGACAGGGACTCGGTTAATGTCTCATTACCATCGGCATATACTGAAGAATCTGAAGAGAGTTCAGAATGATCCTCAACTGGAACATCAGGATGTGAATCCCCCACTGAAACGCTGCTCTTCTCCTCCACACTGGATATCGGTGCCTCTTCATTAGGTATCCAAATAGCCAAATCATCACAGGTGTCGCTAGTATCCATTTCACCTTCCATCACAATGACATCTCTGCTGGTAACAATTGTCTTCTTTGTAGGATTATACAACCTGTAACCTTTCACATTCTCTCCATATCCAACTAAGATATGCTGTGCAGATTTCTTGTCCCACTTCAAGCGTTTCTCCTTAGGGATATGTACCATTGCTTTACTACCAAACAATCTAATGTGACTTAAATCTGGTTTTGAACCATACCACAGTTCAAACGGAGTTTTCTCTAATCCTGATACAATGGACCTGTTTTTCAGATAAACTGCGGTGCTGGCCGCCTCTGCCCAAAATCTCTTGTCCAACTTTGCATCGTAAAGAAGACACCTAGCTTTCTCAACCACTGAGCGGTTGGCTCTTTCTGGGATCGAGTTTTGTTCTGGAGTGTATGCATTTGTGGTTTGATGTATAATTCCAGCAGTAGCAAGATAAGTTTTAAACTCCCGGTTGCAGTATTCCGAACCTTGATCAGTATGAAAAATCTTTATCTTCTTCCCTTGCTGGTTCTCTACAAGCGATTTGAATTCCTTGAATTTGCTAAAAGCTTCACTTTTCTGTTTGAGAAAATAAATGAATGTCATTCTGCTATAGTCATCAATAAACAGCATAAAGTACCTATTGCCATTTAAAGAATTAACCTCCATGGGTCCACACAGGTCACTATGTATCCTGTGACATGTCTCTGTGCTCCTGGTACCAACATGAGTAAAAGGTAACCTCGTTTGCTTCCCTTCACAACAGGTTTCACATTGTGCCTTGGTTATGTCCAAAGAACCTTCATATGACACACCATCAACAATGCCGTTTTTCATCTTGTTCAAATCTTGGCTATTAATATGTGCCAAGCGTTTATGCCAAAGTTGTCCTGTAACTGCTGGAGCTGCCAACAAACAACTCTGTTTCTGTAGCCGCAACTTGTAAACACCGTTAATTAAATCGGCTACGGCAACCAAAGTATCGTTTCTGTCAAAAATATAACAATGTTTTTTATCAAATGTAATACTGTTGCCATTTTTGATAAGCTCGCTTACTGATAACAAGTTGGTTGTCAAACTAGGCACGCAAAGCACATCCTTCACAGTTATTTGACATTCCAAATGCGAAACAATTTCCACGTCTCCGGAACAAACCACTGGCACTTTCTCATCATTTGCCACAATGATTTCTGGTAAACACGGCGTAAAGTTGGCATTTTTCATCCAATCTTTGTTCACCACCAAATGCCCGCTCGCACCAGAGTCCACGTAAAAATCATCCTTACTGAACTTCCCGTTAAGGAAAACAACACTAAATACGCATTTACTAGCGTTTTTCTTCAACATCGGGCATTGATTACGATAATGTCCATTGGATTTACATTTGTAGCATATAACATCTTTTGTTGTTGTATCTGTCACTGTCTTCTTGTTTGTCATTGACAAGCCACTATGCCCGCCATTATTCTTTGGCTTAGTGTTGCCAGAGTGATATTTATTTCTTGCTACGAATGCCGCACTGCTGCCAACTTCAGAATCATGTGTTACTTCCATGTCAAGTAACTTTGACTTAATGACATCTGCAGTTATCGGAATACCCGAATGTTCAATTGCCATAATCATGGGTGAATAACGATCAGACAAACCTGCTAATAATAATGATCCTACCCACTCATCGGTAATTGTAAATCCTGTGCCGTTTAACCTTTGAGCTGTTTCGACCATTTGTGTGACATAGTTAGACATCGAGTCACAGTTTTCAAGTCTTATATTGATCAAATGTCGAAGCAAGGTTATCTTTCTTGAGAAACCAGAGTCGTCAAACATGGTCTTCAATTTAGTCCATAATTCCGCTGAGCTCTGTGTGTTCTTAATATGCACGTACAATGCTGGATCAATAGTTAAAATTAACTTTGCCTTCGTTTTTGCATCTTCCGTTGGCTTATTTTCAAATCCTTCCGGTGGTTTGATGTACTTGTCACTTCCATCTAGCACCAACAAGCTTTCGGCCGCAAAACTCCACTCGTCGTAATTCTCCCTGCCTTTCAACTTAGGCACACTGGCAATATAGTTCGTAGTCATGTTTCCGCGAATAAACGTTCACTTTTATCTACTTTAAACTAAAATAACTGATAAAAAACTTGAAACACCCATAACCTAATAAAACACGTTGAATATTCGCAACAGACTGACTTTAATAAAAGAGTAACGGTACATGAAGTTACACACATCATGAGGATAGATGGCGCTGGTAGTAACAAACATTATATTTTGATACTTTGCCAATAAAAAGTATATAGCCAAGACGCGCGAGCATACCTTGTTACGCGCCCGGGCCGCCCCGGGCCGCGGCCGGCCGGTCAGCGACACCTCCTCGTAACTCATGAGGCCCTGGTACTTGCTACTTGCTAAATTAAATATTTGGACAGTTTTTTCTCGATTTTGGCCACCGTAGCCTACGGAGACTAACAAGCAACACTAAGCGGTCTTCGTAGTCTATGGGTGTTGCTATATTACGGGTGTCACATGCGTGTTTCTGACTTATGAAGTAATTATTTTTACTATGCAACCAAATGAATATTTTGTAAGTTGGCATCAATGCACTTAGTTTAAAACTGTATTAGTTTTGGTTTTGTTAGGTTGGTAGCCATTAATCGCAGTAACATTATAGCTTATAAAAGCACAAGAGCTTTTATGAGGAATAGACAATATAGACTTTTCTTGAAACCTTTTATGTATGTTCTTATATTCGTGTTAATGAATGCATAAATGACAGATAACAGTAGAGGAGTAGGAAAAAGTTTTTTCTCTAAACATAATAGTTTTAATTTTTTAACGTTCATACTCATTTTTAGTCAAAAAATTTGCCAAAAGTTATATTTTTTTAAATCATTCCCTATCGAAGGCGAAATTAGCAATGTCCCACTTTTCTCGATTTGAGACGGCAGCGTGCCCTTACATTAGAATGTTCAATTTAAAGTATTCGTTCTGATTTTCATCGTTTTCATTTTCATCACCTTAGTTGCTCTACAAAGAGGACAAATTAAAACAAATACTCAAACGGTAAATACGTAGTTAGGGAGTTTCGTTCTGTTTATAATCAGCAGTTCCACTACACTAATTGCCAGTTTTTGGATGAAAATGCTTAATTTGTAAACAAAAACCACAAAAATCACTATATGTGTACCTATAAGACTTTAAATGTTCCCTCAATTCTTCATGGATTCCATCATTAGAACTTTGAACCCGGGACGGGACCATCGGCTTTATAGGCAGGGTCACTGCTCACTAGGCCAGACCAGTCGTCATACATTTTACTTGACAAATAGAGATGATTATTATTTATTTCTTTTGTTTATGATAAAAGGTTAAATTTGATTGATCTAATATCTGTTCTAAATATTTTTACACAGTTTTCAACATACATAAATACATCTTAAAACTACACTATAACTCGCATATTAAAATTGTAAATCTAGCTCTCGTTAAAAATGTTGTCCATAGTTTTCCTATTGTTGTACAAGTACTATTTAGTAATTTTTGATGGACTATTCCCGATATTTGGATTTCAAGTTAATGCAAGATATTGTTTTAACAATACTATCAGAAAAACTGAATTTTTGGTTAACAACCGGTTATTCGTATATTAAAATAAAAACCGGTTACATTCTATAGTTTCAAGGAATAGGAGCACATGATTTAAAAAGTTGCATTATTTATAAAAAAAATTGCTGACTCTACAATGCATGAAGTGGGCAGGCCTACTTGACACTCGGATAAACGTGTTACTCACATGGGTAATGCATTATTTAGCTGTCGCGCTCACTCAATAACAAGGAAATTTTTAATTTTATTTAGAAAAAATTATGTTTTCAAATGTTATAACAGTACTTACGAATGAAAAGTGATACCGTGAGCTTTGTTTTTGTGCTTGGAGCTATTGAAGCACTGGAAAAAGGCGCAACACGGCATTCTTTGGCAATATTTTATCGAATTTGATGACAATGTTGACACTTCAGCGTCACCCGTACGACTAATTCAATATAGGTCCCGGAACCTATATTTTGTGGCTCACGATCGAGCGCCTGGTACCTCATCTACCCCTATTACGTACATCAATGCTTGAAATCGAACCTATGTAATCACGGTTCTCCTACTGCTCGGCCTTTGGCTTAAGTGGAAACCAAAACTTAATAAGTTGCTTTTGGTTTTGTGCCTTCGCGGGGCCCTTTATAACAGTTTGACAATTAGGTCGCAGGATCGTGGTTCTGCAGCAACTCGGCCAGGCCGACACATCTGGCGTGCAAGAGAGCAAAATTCGCTACAAAATCGGTAATCTACGTCGAGAAAATCGGTTGGCCACAAGCCCGACGGTAAGATATTTTGGCTATTAGCTTTGAGGGCCTCCGCGAAGGGTTGGTGATGTGCTTACGTGTCCTCACTCTATTACGACCCTTCGTTATTAGATGGGTACTTGCACACGTCAAAGTCGACAAAAAGTTTCGTGTACATAAGTACTACGACTGCGATGCAGCCTGCGCGTTTTTTTCTTACGATTTTGGTGCCCCCCTAGACGTGGTGCCCTAAGCAAGTGCTTATTTTGCTTAACCCACTTAGTCCGACAAGGTGTTATAACACCGCTCAAATTGATTAAAAAGTACCCTCAAGTTTTGAATTTAAAAGATGATATTTTTAAAGTAATTCTGCGGTTGTCTGATTCAGTGCTTACTGAAGTTAAATTGTGTGCAGACGTAGTAAACAAATATAGTTATTTTGAAGCATAAATTGTGTTTTATAGCAGCAGTTTTATTTCGATTCAATATGTCTGGTAAAAGGTAAGCTGTTTTTAACAAATCTTTGTATATTGTTGTATTTTTGGTATGTATTATTTATCATATGACTATTAGCTATTTATATAGTAATATATTGACTTTTGTAATGACATACTGTAGTATTTTTTATTGGTCAAATAGCAGAGGTGTTATTACACCTGGTAGTATATCTAACATATTTTTGTATGACATTTTAGGTTACGGCCAAGAAAACCATTATAACTTACTGAAATAATAGAAGAGTTGGAGAAAGCCGACGATGACACACGAAAACATTGTGAATTTGCATAACCTTCCGGGTTCGCAGCTGAGAGCTGAAGCTGAGGTCATTTACAGTGAGTCTTCTTCAGATGAGGAAGATAATAAATAAATAAATAAATAAATAAATATATCTTTATTTCAGACCCAGAAGTCCATATATGGTTAGTAAAATTAACTTAAAACCTATATTAACTTAAAACCTATATTATTAACAAAGGTTATACTATGCCAATCAGACCTACTTGACATAGGTCAAAGTAGATCTGACCTGCTCCATCCAATGCCACATTATGGGGCAGCTAAATCTGTCCGCAATCACCTTCAGAATGCTGTTTCGACTTTCCCTTACGCGACCCATTAGCGACGTGATTTTTTTACGCATTATCGCGTGAAAATCGTCCGTGTGCGCTTGGGCGAACATTCCTGATGCACTGCACCATTTTGGAAGTCTCAACAGCATTCTGAAAGCGTTGTTGTATTGAATGCGAAGGGCGTTGTAGGCTCGTTTCGTATACCGAACCTAAAGACCGCTAGAGTAAAAAGACTGGCTATATGCTTTGAATAGAGTTATTTTTACTTCCACGGAGCATCTAGCGAATCTTCGAGCTAGCATATTACTCCTAACCGACAACGCCCTTCGCTCCCTCTCGATATCACTATCATCACACAGATCATTAGTTATAATGTGGCCCAAGTATTTGAAGCGATCCACTACTCTAAGTACAACCCCGCCAAGCGACACTGGAGGTACAAAATATGGTTTTATTTTACCCGCCTTAAAGACCATCACTTCACTCTTGGCGGCGTTGTATACGAGTCCATGTGCGGCTGCATACTTCTCACACTTGGCCACTAACTGTCTAAGGGCCCCGATAGACGGACTTAGCAGCACCATGTCATCTGCGTAGCTTATATTGTTAACACAAGTGTTTTCAAGCAGTCGGCAGAGAGTCAAGCAACGACTCGGTGACGTCAGAGCCGAGAGAGCAACAGAGGACGCCGTCGCCGATGGGGGACGAGCCTACTGTGAAGTTACCCGAGGTATAGCTTATTCCGAAGGCATAGGGTTCAGTTAAGGGCTACTGGTAACTCTGAAGAAGGCAGCAACGACTCGGTGTCATCAGAGCCGAGAGAGCAGCAGAGGACGCCGTCGCCGATGGGGGACGAGCCTACTGTGAAGTTACCTGAGGTATAACTTATTCCGAAGGTATAAGGTTCAGTTAAGGTTGCACCCGACGCCAACTACCTCGCGTGAGTCGGCGGGGCTTATACCCTTCACCGCACCACTGCAAAACATCGAGCGCGCAGAACTTATGCATTTGAAATAGAATTTTGCTTACTCGCGCCCGCAACGCAGCACAGGTCCGTTTGGCAACACGACTTGCCCCGCACTGACTATACGGATGAGAGCGGGGTTAGAACCTAGGCGGGATTTAGACTTATTTTTTTAGGAATTGTGGCATAGTCTTATGAATTTGCAAAAAGCAAGAAAACCAAATCATATTATAGTGTTTAGTGAGAAAGATTGTAAAGTTGCATATATTTTCGATAAAAGTTGCAGTAGTAATAAGGATACAACTGAAAGAAAGAGGAGTGACTTCAAGTTTTTTTTTCTTCACTTGTTTAAATTAAAATAGATTTCCAGATTAACTATAGCATTGCTCATATCTTGTAGATTGTTATTTTTTTTGTCTGCACAATAAAAAATGGTTCAGAGTTAGTTTGCGGAAGGACAAACCTTAAGGGCTACTGTTAAAATGTAGTCATTTTGTCAATGTCAACATGTCAATGGAATTCAACGCATCTTGATAGCATCCTGTCAACAGGAATTTGCTCTCGAATAATATCATTTTGCGCATTGCGATGGCATGACGAAATGATGGCATTTTAAAGTTTATAAACTGTGTAGTGAAGTCATTTTTTTTTTCTTTTTTATATGTGTTGACGTGTGCGTAACTGCGTAGCTTATCTCTAGGCTGATACTTTCCGCCGAGGCTAAGCGGAGAAGACATGAGCGTCGCCAAAGGGTGGCAGTCTAGAGAACAAAATATTTAACTATATGTATTCCCCTTCCCTGGGGCATCGGCCATATGCCTGCTCATCTGCGACCAGTGGTATGGCAGCCCTACGGCGCAATACATACAGGTATTTTCAACATACAATGTTCATAAGATTCTGTTCCACAGGAGCTCCTGAAGACTTTCTACAAGACTCCCGGAGTGCTGATGATCTCCGGCCTCGTTTCTTGGGACCTGACGGCCAAGAAAGAGAACGCGACCGCTCGCACCCATCCCAACCTGTACACGTTCCATCGGCTCACAGACCGTAAGGTATAGTTGAAGCGAGGTCTCCGGTCTCGCGGACCTGACGGCCAAGAAGGAAAAGGTGACCGCTCGCACCTGTCCTTACCTGTACACGTTCCATCGGCTCACAGACCGTAAGGTATAGTTGAAGCGAGGTCTCCGGTCTCGCGGACCTGACAGCCAAGAAGGAGAACGGGAGCGCTCACACCCAACAACTTG
This sequence comes from Cydia pomonella, assembly GCF_033807575.1. Taxonomy (NCBI): domain Eukaryota; kingdom Metazoa; phylum Arthropoda; class Insecta; order Lepidoptera; family Tortricidae; genus Cydia; species Cydia pomonella. The sequence goes on from NW_026907914.1 coordinate 93,160, forward strand.
TACACGTTCCATCGGCTCACAGACCGCAAGGTATAGTTGAAGCGAAGCTAGGGCGAGGAGAAGGGGAGGATTACAGGAGCTGAAGACGTTCTACGAAACTCCCGGATTGCTAAAGATCTCCTTGTGTCGCCCACTCCCAAGATCGTCCGTTTAAAAGTAATCCTCAGCCAGCAAGTAGCTACTTCTGAGTCGTCAATAATGTACTATTCTCGCTTTGGAATTTGGAAACTTTAGCTTCTCAATAAAGATTCAACATAGATAGAAGTCCGAAAATTTGTGTGCAGGATGTTTTTTATGTAATAGGCAGCAAATGAGCAGACGAGCCGCCTGATGGAAAGCAGTCATCGCCGCCCATAAATAAATAAATATTATAGGACATTATTACACAAATTGACTAAGGCCCACAGTAAGCTCAACAAGGCTTGTGTTGAGGGTACTTAGACAACGATATATATCATATATAGATATTTATAAATACTTAAATACATAGAAAACACCCATGTCTCAGGAACAAATATCCATGCTCATCACACGAATAAATGCCCTTACCAGGATTTGAACCCGGGACCATCGGCTTCGTAGACAGGGTTACTACCCACTAGGCCAAACTGGTCGTCAAAATGGACATCGCCCATGGACATAAGCAACATCAGAGGAGCCACTCATGAGTTGCCAACCTTTGAGAACCCTAAATACCTGCTTCCTGAAGAACCCCATGTCATAGCGCAAGGGAAACACCTCAGAAGGTAGCTCATTCCACAACTTGCACGTTCTGGGCAAAAACGAGCGAGATGCCCGCTTGTTCTTGATTTGTCACGTGTAGAGAAAGTGAGGATGAACTTTGTTTCTTCTTGGGGTCTCTGGAGGCTTTTTAGGGTTCCGTAGTCAACTAGGAACCCTTATAGTTTCTCCATGTCTGTCTGTCTGTCCGAGGCTTTGCTCCGTCGTTAGTGCTAGAATGTTGAAATTTGGCATGGATATATAAATCATTAATTAAAGCCGACAAAGTCGTACAATAAAATCTAAAATTTTTTTTTTTTAGGGTACCTCCCCTACACGTAAGTGGGGGTGAAATTTTTTTTTCGCTTCAACCCTAGAGTGAGGGGTATCGTTGGAAAGGTCTTTCAAAACTAATAGGGGTTTTCAAGAAACATTTTTTGATAAAGTGAATATATTCGGAGCTAATCGCTCCGGAAGAAAACAAAATGTCCCCCCCCCCCCCCCTCTAACTTTTAAACCATAGGTCCAAAAAATATGAAAAAAATCGTGGAAGTAGAGCTTAAGAAAGACATTAGTGCTGCACTAGCATCTTTCATAATATCGATATTTGGCCAAACCGCTATTCGTTACATCTCTAGACAGAGCTACCTAACGGACCTACCTATGGTTCCGAAGGTTTAGCAATGCCATTTTACGTTCCAGGAATCGAATGCGGCTACCCAGCTGAGATCGCGCACGGCACGTACACGGTTCTGAACGACTCCGTGTCGTACCTGTCCCACGTGCAGTACGAGTGCACCGAGGGCCACGAGATGGTGGGCAGGTCACGACTCGTCTGCGATATCGACGAGAGATGGAATGGGCCCCCGCCGCGGTGCGACGGTACGTTATTAGTTGTGTAGGCAGGTCACGTCCAGAGAGCCTACAGCAAACCACGTTTGATGTCTTGCCTCTCTGTCGCACTTGTAAATTCGTATGTAAGTGTGACAGGAAGGCAACAAGTCGAACGTGGTTCGCGGTAGGCCCTCAGGAATCGAATGCGGCTACCCAGCTGAAATCGCGCACGGCTCGTACACGCTCTATACGCTCCGTGTCGTACCTGTTGCACGTGCAGTACGATTGCACAGATATAGTGCATAATTGTTTTCCATCGTATTTTCTCGAAAACTTTCGTATGCTACTTCAATCAACCTCCGTACTTTTTGTGCCGAGACTTACTGAAATAGCAAGACACGTTCGTACGTTCCCGTGCAAATACGATGGAAAATAATTATGCACTACATCTGTACCGAGGGCTACGAGATGGGGGGCAGATCAGGGCTCGTCTGGCGATATAGAAGAGAGGTGGAATGAACGCAATTGACGAAATTCTATTTTCGCGGTTATAGCCCTGTTCTTCATTTACAGTTGTCCACTGCGAGCCCCCGGCGCAGGTCCCCAACGGGCGCGTGACGCTGTCCCACAACGCGTCCGTGTTCGGCGCCGTCGCGGAGTACGCGTGTGTCCGCGGGCACCGCCTCGTCGGCGCCCGGCGCGCGAGCTGTCTAGCGAGCGGCGTTTGGGACCAGCAGCCGCCTAAATGTCAACGTAAGTAAAAAAAAAAATTAATATTCTGTAACTTAAAGTAAACAGTTCAATATCCATGCTGGTGCCTGTATTTAAGTATTCAAGATACCTGTATTAAGAGACAACCGCTCTTCCACAAAAAGTGAGTACTAAATAATAAGGTGTTTTCAAAATTTTTGAAACGGTTGTAATACGTTCTATATTAACCAAACGTATGTCCTAAAATTCAACTTTTACGCTAAAAAGGCTTTAAATATGTTAAATTAACAAAATATCTTTAGATGGATGCTATCGCGCACCAAACGCTCTTTGAAAAAAGTGTGACGTCACAGTTTACGGTTTTACACAACTATGTACATACATACGTAACACCAAGGTCTGTTCACACACATTTACCTATATGCACACATACACCCATTACCAAAATGGCGACGCTTGAGTATTCTCTAAAGTCTTCTCGATGGGCATTTAAATCTTGCACCCTAAAAACCAACATTTATCCTCCAAACAATACGTCCGTAATATTTGTGTTATTATTCATCCCACAGCCGAGGAGCGCTCAACAACGACCACCACAACGCTCCCTCCCCCCACCACGGCCGCCCCCACCACCCGCGTCACGTCGCGCGCGCCGCCGACGCGGCCGCGCTCCACGCCGCGCCCCGCGCCGACTCCGTTCGTCACGCCGGAGACGCGCCGTCCCCGCCCAAAGACCACGGAACGGCCGACCACGAGATATGAAACGAGGGTCACGGACGCGCAGGAGTCGCCGACCAGCCATGTGCCGCATATTATTGTGGCCAGTCATCCTAGGGAGAACCAAGTAAGTACACAAGGTGTACAGTCGAGTTTTTCACCTTAATCTATTGCAATAAGGTGTAAAATGTATACCTACATATTTATGACCTCGACTGTAACAAAAATATTGGGGATCCGTTCACAATTAAGGCGTTATTAGAGTGACAGAGAAAGACGCCCGCAATTTGCGCACTTCGGTGTTCGCGGTATTGTGTTCTGATTAGGAAAAAGAAAAAAAAATGTTTTTTTTTTTTTTTTTTAATCTTATTTATTTTATAAGCCATACATCTTAAGATTAAGTCGGCTTAAAAATAGTAACATTGATACTTAAACTTTAGGTGTTACTTAAAACATTAGGGTTACTACTTAAGGAGTATTTTTATAATATTCAAAACTAAACAAAGTTACTTAAACTTTAGATGTTACTTAAATAATTGGGATTACTATTTAAGGAGAGTTTTTATAATATTCGAATCTAAGGTCCAATGACTGTATGATGAAACTTAAAAATCTACCACTATATTCGGCAGTGAACCCTGAGCTTTTTGTCGCCAAATTTTTATTTTTCTGTTCGTCTACTGTAATGGTTGAATTAAGACTTCCAGAATACCAAACTGAAATATAGTTTTCACTATGGGTTCCTGACTCAACTATAATATTCATAAGCAAACGTTGTAGTCAACTATAATGAATTTGACCAATCACGTGTCGCCGCGGTAGATAGGACGAAACAAAACGATAGCTCAAATCATTATGTATTTTAAGTTCTATAGTAACAACTATTGCTTCATAGGTTAGAACGCGTATGTGGAACCCTTAAAAAAGCAATATCCATAGATTACGAAGACCGCTTTTCGTTTTATGTTAGTCTCTACAGGCTACTGTGGCCAAAATCGAGAAAAAAAAACTGTTCAAAAATTGAATTTAGTAAGGAGTAAGTACCAGGCCCTCATGAGTTACGAGAAGGTGTCGTTAACCAGCCCGCCGGGCGTGTATAAAGGTATTATGGCTGCTCGCGTATTTTAGCTGTATGTTTGTTTTCCTATATACAGTAAGTATTACGTTAGGTAATTTTAGTATTGTTTACAATAATCATATAATCAAGCTTTTCAATCTCGTACACTCAGTTGGCTGAAAGCTTCGTCGGTTGACTGAAAGCTCTTCATTATATCCCGATTGTATAAAATACTATTTTTCCATGGGGTGTTTCAAGTCAGCCAACCTTCCATACAAAGGCCTACCCCGTAAAAAAAACAATTTCGTTGACATATGATTTTTTTTTGCAGAATATTATCTTAAAAAGGTATTAAAAAAAATATAAATAAGTAAATCTTTTAATTTTGAATCTTAATCATGTCATTGAATTTATTTTTATGAAACACCTGTAACGTCTCCTCAGATTCTCGGCAGCGGTAACAACATCCGCGCCGAGCAAACCCCCCGTGTCAACGTGCCCCAATCAGTGGACGGCGAACGGCGGGAGACTGTCGGCGCGCGCCTCAACCTCGGCGCCGTGGTCGCGCTCGGCGCGTTCGGCGCGATCGTCTTCCTCGTAGCGATCATCACTACCATCGTCATATTGGTGCGGAGGTGAGTTTCAACGGAGTCGGCGTGAGTTGATTTCGAACTGTATGTTGTAGAGGTTGAATCACAGTTTGAATTGAGTGGCTCCACCTGTAAAAGAAGCGCGAGCATGACCTGAATTCCGAAACCCGGAGCAAGTAACAATTATAATATTGTTTTATTATGAATTGCTTAAACGATCATATTATTCATGTGAAAGGCCAGCGATGATCATGGTATTGAGATTCACTCTACCAGTATTTTTAATATAGAATTAGTATATATGCATAATATAAAAAAAAACTATTTATGTAGAGCTTTGTGATTCAATCTCTACAGTGGTAAATAAGTGATAGAAAAAACATAACTAGTCCCCTGCCGCGTCTGTCTGTGTGTATGTATGTTTGCGATAAATTCGAAAACTATTGCACGGATTTTCATGCAGTTTTCACCAATCAATAGAGTGATGCATGAGGAAGGTTTAGGTGTATAATTTGTTTGTGTAGCCAGTGCGAAGCCGGGGAATGTCCCTAGTTAAATATAGTAAATAAATGTATGTTATTCTAGTAGATATTTGTCAGTGTTGGAAAAAATATATACACACTTACGTTATAGCTACACACACAGAAAAACAAAAATTAAGTTACTGGTATAATTACTTAATACTTGTTTCTGTAGATGTAGGTATGTACCAAAAATGTGAGCATGAGTTTCATCAATATTCGTAACTTTTGGTAGTAAATCGAATTCTGTGTGTGTACAGTCAGCATCAAAAGTAGCGGATGAAACAACGTGCCAAAAGTATCTGATATTCCGGATAACTTTTCCAAATATAGATAAATTGTTAAAATTTGCGCTCAAAAGTATATCTTTTACAGTCTTAGTTGTTCTATATTAAAGACGACACTTTTTGTTAAGCTATTACAGAATGGTAGATACTTATGAAACGTTATTTGATCCGCTACTTTTGCTTATGCTGACTGTACGACCAAAGCGAAAGCAATAGCATAAAAATAGGCATAGGCAGCGTCACTACCAACCAACAAGGCTAGAATACCGTTTCGGTGTTTAGATATTTTATCGGTTACGGCGTGGTGAGTGCAACGTGGCAAAGTGTTTTGTACCCACACTAAGTTGAACATAAAATATAATCAGATTAGATTAGATCAATTTTATTTTTATTGAAAATTGCATGGTATTTTACAAATGTCACAATGTATCTAAACAGCGTGAATTCACAAAAAGATCGCCGTAATGAAAAATATAATAATTAAAAATAACACTATCTGATAATCATAAACAGACCGGGCAGTAAGGTACGAGTATATCTAGTGATTAGGAATAAAGGGAAATGCTTGGAACACATTTGAGGACTCCGTAAATTTGTTTGGACTAGTTATTTTATTTAACTTTATTGGGTAAATGGGAAATTGCATATCGTGGCTTGGAATCTAGCACGAGATCCAAAACAACACAGACAGCATGCACACAGCATGCTTTACAAGTAAGCGCAAATGTTACAAATGATTGAACACCATATCAACAAATAAAATAACTATCTAAACATTACACTATAACAGAGTTTACTTTACATTATTAAGATTTAACATCGCAAATGAGACAAACCCAAGTCAAAGCTGATGTCATCTGTCAGTGAGAGGAGAGAAGGATGTCGGCCAAGCATTTCTTAAACCTAGCAATGTGGGGGTCAAAATCACCGGCAATGATCACCGGCTAGTAGGTATATTGGCGACACATTCTTGTAATTGGATTATATATATTATTATATTAATATATTATAGAACATTATTACACAAATTGAGTAAGTCCCACAGTAAGCTCAATAAGGCTTGTGTTGAGGGTACTTAGACAACGATATATATAAATTTTATATATTTATAAATACTTAAATACATAGAAAACACCCATGACTCAGGAACAAATATCCATGCCCAACACACGAATAAATGCCCTTACCAGGATTTGAACCCGGAACCATCGGCTTCGTAGGCAGGGTCACTATCCACTAGGCCAAACTGGTCGTCAAAATAATTATAGAATGAAGTATTGCTTTTGTATACTGTAAGAGCGAAAAGTTGTAAGTTAGGAGGGGAACATATAAAAAAGAACATATTGCGATTTCAGGGTTTGTTCCACAGCAAAAGTTACTCAGTATGACTCAAACATTAATGGGTCTCTTTCTTTGCCTTTCGTTCTGTTCCATAGGGACCGTGCACGTTGGAGGGTCTGCCATCTTGTGGTCGGAATCGGAATTATATACATGTACATTTACACGTCACGTGTTTTCTTGTGCATAGTAGGTTCTGCCATCTTGTGGGCTACATCGGAACAATAAACATCACATTTACGCCTCGCGCCAAAAATCTGACGGCTCCTGTGCTGCCTCCTACAGTTCATGCACTTTTCCTATATTGTATATAACTGGGTGACCCAGCAAAATTTGTTATATAATGTCAAGAAATACAATATTACAATCAATGTAAGATAAAATTCCAATGTCAGCTTTAGAAAATTGAACCTACTACTAGCATTTTCAGAAAGTATCATGTGAGGTTTAATTGTGAGTCTAGCGGGATGCAAGAACGCTTCAATGATCTGACAATTCACTCATTTCCTTCCTGACTCGTCTTCATAATCTAAAGACATTTATTATTATTGGGGTTTCGGGCCTTTGATGCCACGTCGACCAGGTAGTGATCTATTGTGACAGCCCTTTAAAGTTCATTACTGATGCCCGTTGAATCCAGGAAATTCCAGATTCTTTGGGCCGTAATGTTCTGTACCTCATAGGGTTGCAATACGTGCCGCCCTAAGTGGGTACTTCTTTTTGACATTAGTGGTCCACAGGAGCAGAGAATGTGCATTGCAGTCTCCTCTGACTCATGGCAGAACCTGCATGTCGCGTCTTGTTTCTTCCCAATTTGAAACATGTGTTTGTTCAACTTACAGTGTCCAGTCAATATTCTGGTCACCGCGCAGGTTTTATGTCTTTTGAGCTCTAAGAGCTCCTTAGCAAATTTGTTGTTGAACCCTTTGATTAGAGCTTTCGAGTGTTCTTGTCCTTTGACGAATTTCCACCAATCGATTGCTCTTGTTTTTTCTAAGTTGCTGAGCAGAGAATATGCATCCCGTTTTGTGATTCCACAGAACGGTTCTGGGCCGACCAGGGATCTAAAGACATATATACTGATATACTGTGTAGGCGAACAGCATAAAATTTCAAGTAATTTACTATATCTTAAAATGAACTTTTAAAACACCTTTTACGATTTCCTTATCTTTTTGTTTCTTACGATTCTGTTGGTGACGATCAGCCCGTCTAATAATTGGGACTTTTTTTTCTGTATTTAAACTGAAGGAATTTAAATAGCTACTTACCTACTATAGACATTAAATCGTATACTCGCATTATACATTCGCTAGATCTATAAGATAGGCGTCGCAAATTTCACCAAAAACTGAGAGAAATAATTGTAGTTATGTTCTATTCATATAGATGGCATTACTTATTTATTATAATGTCCTTTTAACATTGCCCGTACTTATTAAAACGATCATCATTGATTGACTTTCTGGACCGCCGTCATAAATACAATGAGACTCGAGGCGTTGTGTCGATGAATAATATTTTTGATGAATTTATTCTGACGATATTAATATTATAACTTTGCCCACCAGGTTAATATGAATTATAATACTACAGTATAACTTCTCAAACGTAGGAGACGTACCACCACATAACCACATAATGCCATCTAACGACGCATTCCCACAAATTGTGAGAAATAGGTATATCATTATAGGTATCATACGAGATTGAGCGAGTCATACATTTAGTTTGGTATTTTTCATATGGGACGCCTAATATATTAAATGCGATAATTTCGCTAGGTGACAAATAAGTATATCATAGATATGAATTCCGTATTTCGTTTTAAAATCAATAGCATAATTCTATGTGTGTGTGCTTACCTACTGATTTTAGCGCTACCGAAGATATGTCTTTGATGATTACAGTGTTTAGGCATGACTCCACCAGTGTGCAGCACAAGCATTTTTGTATTGAATATGCTTGTGCCGCAGCGCAGCAAACTAACGGAATCCCGCTTTTAAACCTACCTAACCACCCAGTAATCTAAAACTAGAACTTGTCACTTATGGTTTGCGACAATAACTACCGTATACATTCCTCACTGGTTATCGGTGACTTAGCAAATAGTTATAAAACAACACCATTTAGCGACATATACCTTAACTACGTCGGCCATTGGTTAGCGGCGGCGCGCGACGAACAGCGGCGCCGGCGCCGCGTTGGTGCTCGCTGCTGGCGCTCCCGTTCCCCGACCAGCAGGTTGGGCGGAGAGAGTTTGCGCGTGCGCACCGCCATGTGCGCGCAGGACGGTTCAGCAACCCGCTGTAGAGGTACATACTGAGCTACTGGCGTGGCGGGGTCTCAGAGAGTTAATGATTGTAACGCCTTGGCCACGTAACGTTTACGTCAACGTTAGCGTTGAGCGTTGACGCACGGAACGTGCGTTCCGTGGCATTTGGGTGAAAGTTAAGTCTAAGAAAAATCTTGTCAGAGTTTGACAGATGACAGTTAAAAATCTCTTACTTAGAACGTTTTTATAATCGACCCTCTGTCGGGTGTCAAATTATGAATATGGGAAAGTAAAATATGTGCTTTTGTATGTTCATTTAATTATATAACAATTATTTAGGTAAATCTCAAAAATAATAAAACGGCTTTGATGTTATGAAGTACTCTCAACCAGCTGACTTCCTCTTTGATCAATACGCCGTCCAATATCGGAGCAGAATGTGCGAAAACGCTCCGTAAAGATAAAATTTTCAAATAAGTCAATGAATAATGTCGATATTATGTTTTGTGGTTACTGGATTGTCAAACGGCAACTTTGACCACCTGAGTGACGGCATATTACGTAGCTGGACAGCGCCATCTACATCAACTGTCAGATTCGAAGCAACATTTTTTTCTAAAATTTAAAAAATCTTCTACAATCACTAACTCTTTTCTCATAACTACTAAAGATGTTAAAGTACGGGAAAAGTGAGGAATCGTCTTACCAAAGGAATCAAAACTTTCTGTTACGGAACTTAAACTTAGTACGCGTCTTTGTATTCCTTTGTCGATGCTTAAATAATATGACCTATTTAGCGTATGATGGTTGCGTTTACGTCTTTGGAAAAAGCTACATATTCCTATAATCGTGTGAAGTATTTAGCACAATTATTTATTTCTCTGATTGCTTCGTACGATTGCCGCATCAGTGTATACATGTTTTTATTTTATTTTTAAATTAGTCCCAAATACATATCATCCCAAAAATATATTTACAAATTCCTCGTCTTTGCCCAACCTGGAAAGGTATCCAATATGATATGTAGACCTGATGTAATTAAATTTATTAAATGTTGTTGTCATTAAGCATTTGTGTCTTTATCTAGGACAGTAAACGCCCACCACACGTTCATACGCCAGTAGCTATAGCTGGGAGTCGCGTGACACGCCTAGTCAAGTTGTGGTTAATCGGTAGCTTATGGATCATTGCTGTCATTTTAAAATTTTCGTGCATAGTCAAACCAAGCGTTTGCAATGATAAAGTGTGAAAATATCATTGTAGATGTCAAAATTCTGAAAATATGATACGACAGTAGGTAAACATTTGAAAATTTGTCGCAACATGTTATTTTAAAAGTATGCCCTATTAGTTTAATACATATATTGTTAAAAATACTTCAGTACTCATCTAGCTAACACAAGGAAAAAACTGAAAAGACAAGTCTTCAATACAAATACAGCAAATTTTAGTACCTTTACTTTACCTAAAATTTATTCAATAGCTTTGGTGATTCATAAGTTACCGTGGAATTCGGCCCGTCGCCAATTTCGGCAACTCAGCGACGACACGGCAAGTGATAAAATGCCACTTTGACTACCGTGATAGAGGCCAATTTTGCCCAGCAGAAAGAAAGTTTAATGTCGCTCTTTTGTCGCCGTTGCGTCGCTTGAATCAACGACGTGCCTTTCGCTAGGTTTACAGTGTGTAAGGTTGACATGGTGGCTGATTTTGACAAACAGAAGCACTCCCAATGTAAAGAAAAAGGTAAAGAAATCGTTTTTAACTATAAGAGTTATCTAATTACCAGTAGCAAGGCATCGATATTTACTATTAGTGCAGGGAAGCGCTGACGTAGGAATTCAAGCATAATCTATAAATTTATCGCAGTCGATATGATAAAAAATAGAAACGATGTCGTGCGTTCGGACTAGGTAATCTGTGCATTGGCGGTCACTTGAAACAACAGCGCTTTTACAAATACAAAAGCCATCATGTCATCCACTGCACACGCACAGACTAGCACCGCTCACACGCCATCTTGGAAATACTACACGTTTTATAGCTCACCGCAACACAAAATACGCAAAGGAAAATCACAAAAAGCACATGGTATCTAGCCACGGATTTACAACACGTATTTCATTTGTACATACATACGATTACGCACATTTTTGACACTTCTGCGTTCTTTTTAGAAACACCATGTATCGCACAAACGTTTCGAATGATCTACCTACACCAAACTTCGCATCGTAGCAACGTTTCGTTCTGTTTTATTCCTTAAAAGAATATTTCACAAAAACTTACTGATTCTTGTTAGATACTGTTGTTTAATCGCACATCTTTTGTTCTCATAAAATACTTAAAAATCTAAGGTTTTATTATGTGACTTCGGATGCTACAATACCGCCATGTTCAAATTACAAAAAAGAATCTACCATGGATGCAACAAACAAATGATTATGATTAGCTTTTACAGAAATAAGGTGGGTTAAATACAAATAAACAAACGTCACATATAAAAGTATTCTGGCTAAAACGGAGCATCCGCAGTCATGTCTTAAAACCAATCCTTCCCCTTCTAATCCACACTTCTCCTTGCAGAAAGCACCACGACGGCAAACGCTACCGCCACCACGTGTCCCCCGACTGCAACACGGTCGCCTCCCTCGACTCCTCGTCCTCGGAGTCCCGTTCGGGCCTGAACAGGTACTACAGGCAAGCTTGGGAGGAGCTCCACGAAGCAACCGGCGCTAAAGGTAGAAGACACGACAGGGAAGCGCCGAAAGACGGGTCGGAACTTGTCGTGTCAGACATCTACCCAGCCCCGAGGGACAAGAGGAGACATCATCATCACCACCATCATCGCCAGCCGAGGCATCCGGATTGGCATTCGCCGCATCGTCCACAGCACAATCATAAGCCTAGGTATTAACTAGCTGTTGTAAAAATCATTTCAGTCTGACGTTTTTTTCGCTAGTGTGTTGTGCATAAAACAGTCACATTTTGCAGTGTATGTATATGTTATTTTCATTAATATGCAGTACTCATAGAACTTTTTTAGATTGACTGATGATAGAATCGATACCTCCTAAGTATACTGGTGCAAGTGACATTTTTGAGATTTTTTGTTTTTAACAGTTTTGTGATTAATATGTCTATATCTACCCACTACAAAAATTTGGTACGGATATTCCTAATAGTTTCAGAAATAAAGTGACGTATATCAACGCATCTAACACAGCTTTGCTAAATGGTACGACGTATACAGGTGTAAGGCACTTGCGTCACTTTACGCGGCACCGATATTGCGACGAGGTGGGGGAAGTCGAGTGTAACTGGCAGTTGCCTCAGTATGAACGCTAGCCGTCGCTGCGTGCGGACCGTTTAAACTGTATTATATAACGTGCCATACGTCCAATACGCGATCTTAATGATCTTTGTAAGACTGGTACAATACCTGCTAAATACCACGAATTTTATCACAAATTAGTGTAAGTTATAACACTATCCCATGAAAAAAAAATGTGATAAAGTACTGTATTTTCTATTGGGATTGAGTAAAACGGTGTTAAATCTTGTTTTATTAAATATGCAATGTTATCAATGTTTCTTTGTAGAAGGAGTTTATTTTGTTACTGCTTTTTTGCTGATTTTATATAAGATTGAGATATAAGATCTTTAATTATAATTATCGGTCGAAGTGATTTTAGTTGTGCCATGTTATTATTTAAAATAAATGACTGATTTGTCTGCCTACATATTTAAGTTAAAAAACTAAACTTTATGTTTGTTTAATTAAATAAGAAATATTAGCAATATTTAAATAGAGGAAGTGTTTTTAAAGAGACATTTAATGTTTTATTACTATATATTGTTTCAAAAAAGATTCAAGTGATCTCAGTTGTATTATGTTAATATTAAGTTCAATTACGTAGTTAAACAAATAAGGGGCCAAAGTTAAATGTAACTTATTGCGATCCTAGATCATACTTTTGTAATAGTATAGTAAGAATATGTTATTACAAAGCTCGCCTTAAAATGTGATGATTATATGTTTTTTATTTGCTTAAGTAACAATAGAGGTAAGAATCTTGACACAAGACTGATCGAGTGATCAAAAAGGCTGAAATTACTATTAAACTACCTTTGTAATCTTTTTTTATAATAAAAAATTTAATTAGATATACACGTGCATTTTTTTATATATTTTTTTCTATTTTATATATGGTACTGTTAAAACATTACTAGCGGTATAGTGATACAAGTGAAATATTAATTTTAGCGTATATTGATGCAAGTGCAAACAAAGTTCATAAATCGATATATTAAAGTAAATAAGAAGTAAAAGAACATCTACTTTATTTTTCATTGCAAACTAAAACAATATTTGATCGAACTATTTAGATACAGTATCAAAATATCGTTAAATCATCAATCCACATACTACGACGTATACTGTCACAAGTGGTAACTAGCTCAGTATACCACACAACTACAACATGTAAAATACGCGTATACTAGTGTATTTGCAATTTTCTCAAAAACTATTAGTAATTTCTAAATTCCATGAATACAGATAAATCTAAATATATTTTTTGGAACCAATCCAAAATTTTGAAAAATTATATTTAAAAATCACAAAGTTACAGATGTTGCAACCTTTGAACGGCTCTCCTGTAAAATTATGATTCTGCACTTGTACCAGTATACGTAGGAGGTATCGGAATGATCAGTTTCTGATTTACGCTCGACAGAAAAAAATCACGAACATAAGCACTTTAAAAATGTATAACAAATTTTCCACAATAGCTAAAAATATGGAAATTGCTTGAAAAAAATCGTCAATATCATGTTTGATCACTTAATGATTACTTTTTTTAATATCATTAAAACATACAAAAAAATTAAAATTCATAAACATGGTATCCGCGGTCCCGAGCGCGCACAACCATCTCGCTCAGAGAGAGGGAGAGAAGAACACTGGACCTCAAGAAAATACGAAGGGCGCAATTTGCAGGTAAAATAAATACAGTTGTTTTTAACTATGATTTAATTTAACGCAACTTTGCCCGGTCACTTGAGTATCTACATTCCACCAAGTGCAAAGTTAGACGTTGTTATAACACTCAGTGAAATGCGAGGTTGAAATTATTCACCTAAACTATGACTGAAATGGTTGTTAGACAAGCAATATTAATTTTAAATATTGCTTCCATTGGGTCGAAATGGCGTTAGATTGTAGATGATGAACGTAGGTATTAAATGTCAGAAGTCCTTTGTTGGCTGGATAAAATAAAATATCAGGTTAACAAAGCGCAGTGTGACGAACAGTAGGATGACACGACTTTGTACAAAGCTCGTCTGTTAATAATTACATAGTACAGCTTCGTGTAGGTAGCGAAAACGTAGTCGTCTCGTCGTCGTACCTATAAATGTATACATATCTATTTAAGTAACGGTTTTTCCTGTAGACATTTACGTAACTTTATATTTGTTTTCTTTTTATTACTCATCAGAACGGCACATCTACCAAGCGAAATAAAATTATAAACTGAAATGAATGTCATATAAAACTAAGAAAAAGAAAAAGTTTAAGGTCTCCAGTGCCCCAGGCAGTGCACGGCGGCATAAGTCGATTTTTTCCAAGTAAGTACCTATATGCATTTACTGAAGGCTTATGACGCCCCCTGGCCACTCCTAAGGTAGAACAGTATGGTTCGACCTTCTAACTGAATTGACTCAGGTGATTCCGAGCTAGCGGGATAGATGGCGCTAATAACCATAATAGAATAGAATTAACTAAAGCAGAGCTAATTTGTATTCTTTATATTTCGGATAATTAACTAGCACTATAGTTTGTATCTTTAGGTATTTAAAATAATGTAAACAAACTACAATTAGGTATTTTATTAGGCAAGAAAATTCTTCAAGTCAATTAAACTCGATGTGCCAATACTTACAGAAGTTTTACTACGATATATATCTTACTCGACGTAACAACGAAGCTGCTGTAACCGTGCTATTTTGTTAATAGGAAGGTATCGGGATGATAAATGATACGATTTCTGATTTCTGGAAAGGGAATTGAGATTATTATTTATTATTATAGATTTCATTATATACTTATATATAGCTGCATTACTCGTTTACTTATATGATTTAATGATAAAGGACAAGCTATAATTATTAAAAAAAAAAAACAGAAACGTCTGCGAACGAGTGAGTGAGTTGAGTGAGTTCAAGTCTCATCCAGAACAGTAATTTTTCCACTTATAAATTTATTCTAATCTATAGTTATTTATTAAACAGTCGATGCTTTGTACAGAGTCTAGTACTGAACCAAATAGCTATTTAAACAATTGTTATTTGTTAATTATGTTTAAACATTAATATAAGGGATTTAACGAACAATACTTTCTATAATATAATTATCAATAAATGATTTCATGACGTATACAACGAAGTAAGATATGAGACTGTCATTTTTATACATTTCAACTGTCATAATTCATAGTACTGTAGTATACATAGTGTCATTCACGAAGACGCGCGCCTTGACTCCCATTATCATGTTACTAAAGATTAGATTTGACAAATCTGCGAGTCATCGTGAATGGCACAAACTATAGGTATTTTACTTCACTTATGGAATCTACTTAATAATTACATTCTCTTCAGTAGTTGAATATATAATAGATTTAATTATATGTAATCGTTTATAGACACATGCAGTTGAGATCTATTAATTACTAGCTATTATTTTAGTAAAAAAACAAAGGAATAAGTACTAAGACGCATGTAAGTAGTGAATAATATTTACAGCTGCTCTAGTTTGACTGCTGAAGTATATAGCGCTATACAGCATCATACATTATGAAAGAAAGATACAAAGCAAAAATAATACATTATATTATGTAACATTTGTGACTTCAAAATATTACACGACTGTTATTAAAAAGCTTCTACAGACGTTGCAACGAATGGCATGCGAAATAAGATAATTGCTAGCTGAGTAAGATCAAAAAAGATCAAGAAAGAAAGATTAAATAAACTAGGCGAGCCGTCTCCACGTCATGTCAGGGTACTGCCAGATTCTTACTGCAGTGAGGGGCCCATTGCAGGTTACAAATATAAAGTAAGGCCCAGAAAAACTACGAGGTCCAGCGTTTCGCCATTGTGTTGATAGCTTCAGCTTTTCTCGCAGTGAACAGCGACATTTCGTCTTTTTCGCATTAAGAAGTAAGTTATTTGCTGTGAACCAGTCTAGTACCGCTTCCAAAGCTTCATTGTCATGGCTATAATCGCTCAGTTTCCTGTCAACTTTGAAAATTAGTGAGGTGTCATCAGCAAATAAGACTATTTCACATTTATGCTTTACAAGATTCGCGACATTTCCATCTTCACCACTTAGATCCAGTCCTCAACTGTGCCTTTCTCCAGAAACTTCCTACCTCACACTACTAAACTGTGGAATGAACTGTCGCTTGCGGTATTGCCGGACCGATACGACTATGGAGTGTGGAATTAAAAGGAGTGCAATCTCTTATGGTAGAACTGTTGCAAAAGTGTCCAGCTGTCAGCTATAAATAATAGTTCGAAATCTCTCCAGAGTAGCGCTGGAGTAGCTAAGAATCTAGGCGTTATTGACGGAGTGAAGTGCGCTGTCTATGATTTTATTATTGTTTCCAGTATTCTAGGTATTGTAGCGCCACCTATTTAAAGTATTTTGATAACACTTTTTGGTACATGGAGATTTCATTCCTTACATAGATACGACCTTCAAACCTTCAAGAAAAGAGCGTACTCCAATCTTAAATTCCGACAACGCACAACCCCAGTGTTACCGGTGTCCATGGGCGGCAGTGATCGATTACCATCGCTCCTATATCATATATAAAAAAAGGATCGAGCAACGGATTCAGAAATCGTTCTGCCAAAGCAGCAAAGTATTGCAAATCGCATGCGATTATCTGTGACGTTTGGAGAGGCCATTAGTATCCCTTTGTATTTAGTAAAATTTTATATTAAACGCTACGACTATGATTACCTTGATCTGTTCTTATTGTTTATTAGTTAATATTATATTTCTCATTTACACTAGTTTAGTCAGTAAGCAGTTATTCTCCACTGTACATATTGTAGGTTAAGTTCTGTAAGACTAGATTGAAGTTAATCATCGTGTTTCGCTCTTTAATAAGCTACCTGTATTTGTAATTATCATATTTTGTTAACTTTGCCCAGGTACAAAACTAGACTCCGTCTAAGCTAACTGAACAAAGTGAGGGCGTCATTATAAACGTCATACTTTCATAGAAATTTGACATAAATGTTGACATTGCCACACTATGCCATTACAGAGTTTGCTTGATTCGATTCTACCCTATTGTCAATATACTTTTAGTTTTAGTATTTTGATATATTTCCGGTGATAAATTCAACATCAGCTTTGTCGAATTTAATAATAAAATAATTTTAGGTACATTCCATTCCATGAACAACGTGTAGGTTTCTATCTACTGTCTATTTATCTGACTCCAAGGGTTTAACTAATTGGTGAGAAGGGAAAGTCACTTAGCACGGAAAATACAAAAGTTTATTACTTCACTGTTACACTACACAGATCAAGGTTAAAACTTAATTGCTTCTACGAACACTATACCTATGTATAGTTGGGAGAGAACCGGGCTAGTCGAAAGGCGGGGGACAACTGCCGGGGCCCGCGCCTCGCGGCTTGCACGTGGAATGCCATGTCAGCATTCCTGCAACTGTGTACACATGTGTCCCTACAATAGTCCTCCCAAATTTTTTCTTAAAAAAAAAATTTTTACAAAATAAAATAAAATCATAAGTTCGGTCAACATGAATAGCTTGGTATCGCCTCCCTGCCAGTGAACGTTCGACCTAACACTTCGCTGTAACCGTATACTGCGCGCTCTGCACTTCGCGGCGGCCGGCGGGCGATACCAGGAATTCATTCTCACACGATAATACACTACAGGGTATTATGACTACTGTTGTTTACAATATACAATGTAACTGCATGACCTGTAATGAATGGCAAAATTTAAAGTGCACATAATTCGAATAAAAATAATCACGAAACTAAAATGGTGCTTTCATAACTTAAACCTAAAAACACTAATCCTTAATGTCACTTGCACAAGAAATAACGGGAAAAATTCTTTCACAGAGCTGTATTAGGCTGGACCGCTTGGGGTGGTAGGGTTTGCACCCGGACCACTGGCTGCGTCAGCATACTCGCGGCTCCGACTTCTTTACGTAACCAACGTCTGGTTTTGTGCACACAAAATCTTCTAAATACGAACAGCAGGCTGATCGTTATCAGGCCTGCCACCACTATCAGTATAATGGATAATATGTTCAATCTCGTCTCGACTTGCGTGACGTTTGAAACGACTTGGGCTTGAGCTATAACTTCATTATTGGTTTCCTTGCTCTGTCCGTAACCCATCTTGAACTGTTCTGATGAAAATAATCTGTTGCAATGAAATCTAATTGAAATAACGAATCTTTAAATATCTAAAATATTGAACAATACTGCAAATAAATGACATACTTATTTCTTGTGCAACGACTTCCAAAGTAAAACATTATATCTAAGCATGTTGTTACACGTGTTAAAAACTACTTAGTTTTGCGTTTATGCAATGATATAGAATCAACTAATTGACAATTACAACAATAAATGAATAAAACTAATAATGAGTTTAACCTCATACGATAACATGTGTTGTAATGATGCAAAATGTAATTACTCACAGGTTAGCTAGTTGTAGCTACATAACTAGTATAACTTGACCTACTGATATTCTATATCAAAACGAATAGGGCTGCGGACGACTCGTCCACTATTTAGCGATCCTCAATACCTCAGGATTCTCGCTAATATAAGAACCCCCGATAATTGCAGACGGTCCCATAAGAAATGTATGTATGTAAACACTTTTTTCAAATTTGTTAACAATTTGAATAATGGGGTCCCAGCGCGCACAAGCGAAACGTCTGGTTGACGTAATTGGTGAGGTGGCCGAAGAGCTGGCGGCTTCCTCGCACAACTTATCAGTATTGCGATACAACGAGGAAATGCCACCAGCATCCTAGGTACAATGCCTCAAGGGCCTATTTTAGATTTAAGCTAGTTATAGTAATCCTCTGTATATATCCATTATGTATTTTGTTAAAAATATTTAATAGTAAACTTTTTTTATTATTACAGGTCTGTTAACTAAAGCTGGCGCGATCAACACATTTACACATTGCGCTTGTGTAGTGTCTGTGAATAAGCGCGCGGCGTGACGTCGCACTGCATACGCAACATGAAATGTCTGCCCGTCTCTCTCGCGCGCGGTCTATCTTATGAGCGTGAAGGAGACAGTTATTGTTTTTCTTTTGCTACTGTTTATAAATACAGCATGATGTTATTGTAAATGTTAGTGTCAGTCAGTCACGTGTGATCGACGCGCGGCGCTGTGTTGTATTTGGAGGTTTATTTTTAAACATGCTGTATAGTGAAATTGCATAAGTGTGAGTACTGTGAACGCGCCAGCTTTAGTTAACAGACCTGTATTTTCATTTATATTAGTTAAAAAAATAGTTCGATTATGTACTAACTATCGATTTTTTTGGGTGTGTTTATTTGTCCTCAGTCCCATGTAGCGCACCAGCTGAGTTCCCACATTTTCCCCTTCGTCATCAGATTCTGACTTACCTTCTTGAATGTGACGAGGTTCATGGACCGCCCCTGCACTATGCAGTCCTCAGCGTCATGTAGCGCACCAGCTGAGTTCCCACATTTTTCTCTTCGTCGTCAGATTCTGACTTACCTTCTTGAATGTGACGAGGTTCATGGTCCGCCCCTGCACTATGCAGTCCTCAGCCTCATGTAGCGCACCAGCTGTGTTGCCATCTTCCACTTCGTCGACAGATTCTGACTTACTTTTTTGAATGTGACGAGTTTCATGGTCCGCCCCTGCACTATGCAGTCCTCAGCCTCATGTAGCGCACCAGCTGTGTTGCCATCTTCCCCTTCTTCGTCAGTTTCTGACTTACCTTCTTGAATGTGACGAGGTTCATAGACCGCCCCTGCACTATGCAGTCCTCAGCGTCATGTAGCGCACCAGCTGTGTTGCCATCTTCCCCCTCGTCGTCACTTTCTGACTTACCTTCTTGAATGTGACGAGGTTCATGGACCGCCCCTGCACTATGCAGTCCTCAGCCTCATGTAGCGCACCAGCTGTGTTGCCATCTTCCCCTTCGTCGTCACTTTCTGACTTACCTTCTTGAATGTGACGAGGTTCATAGACCGCCCCTGCACTATGCAGTCCTCAGCGTCATGTAGCGCACCAGCTGTGTTGCCATCTTCCCCTTCGTCGTCACTTTCTGACTTACCTTCTTGAATGTGACGAGGTTCATGGACCGCCCCTGCACTATGCAGTCCTCAGCGTCATGTAGCGCACCAGCTGTGTTGCCATCTTCCCCTTCGTCGTCAGTTTCTGACTTACCTTCTTGAATGTGACGAGGTTCATGGACCGCCCCTGCACTATGCAGTCCTCAGCGTCATGTAGCGCACCAGCTGTGTTGCCATCTTCCACTTCGCCGACAGATTCTGACTTACTTTTTTGAATGTGACGAGGTTCATGGTCCGCCCCTGCACTATGCAGTCCTCAGCCTCATGTAGCGCACCAGCTGTGTTGCCATCTTCCCCTTCTTCGTCAGTTTCTGACTTACCTTCTTGAATGTGACGAGGTTCATGGACCGCCCCTGCACTATGCAGTTCACACCCTCATGTAGCGCACCAGCTGTGTTGCCATCTTCCCCTTCGTCGTCAGTTTCTGACTTACCTTCTTGAATGTGACGAGATTCATGGTCCGCCCCTGCACTATGCAGTCCTCAGCCTCATGTAGCGCACCGGCTGTGTTGCCATCTTCCACTTCGTCGTCAGATTCTGACTTACCTTCTTGAATGTGACGAGGTTCATGGTCCGCGCCTGCACTATGCAGTCCTCAGCCTCATGTAGCGCACCAGCTGTGTAGCCATCTTCCACTTCGTCGACAGATTCTGACTTACTTTTTTGAATATGACGAGGTTCATTGTGCGCCCCTGCACTATGCAGTCCTCAGCCTCATGTAGCGCACCAGCTGTGTAGCCATCTTCCACTTCGTCGACAGATTCTGACTTACTTTTTTGAATGTGACGAGGTTCATTGTGCGCCCCTGCACTATGCAGTCCTCTGCCTCTTGGAGCGCACCAGCTGTGTTTCCATCCTCTCCTTCGTCGTCAGATTCCGACTCGCACTCGGTGCCCAGCATCCGGTTCTGACGCTGGAAGGGATTGCGGGCCCGTTCTAGCATCTTCTGGTACTTGGTGGTCCAGCATTTTTCCACTTCCGCCATTATACTTTGGCGTTCCTCTGTGAATGGAAAAAGAGCTTAAAAATTGCTACTTGCTAATGAAACAGTAGTTTGGGCTCGGTTTAAAGATTATTTTCACCACAATAGGTCGTAAAAGCTCTCTTAATTATTCAAAAACGGATAAGAAAGTTGGATTCTATCCACATGTGTTGCAAAGTAATTTAATTTAAATTTTGCGGTTGTTTTCTTATGTTGGCTGGTAGAATTGACTTTTAAATGATAAATTTAAATGATAAATATTTAATGACGTTCACTTTGGATTGATTTCGTATGATGGTTTACAGTTACGAGTAGTATTTTCCTTGCGTTGGTGTGGTGGTAAAGCAAAGTTTGTTTAACACACGTGCCTTGAAACCCTCACAACGCTCTAGATTCGATTTTGAAACCTTCCCATTACTCGGGTATCAATATTAGCACGAGCGGTTAAACACAACCCCCTGGTAAAACAACTACTGTTCTCATACATTCAAGGTTCACATTTTGCATTATATGAAATAAATGATTGATTATCTTAATAACTTACGATCGGACAACGTGGCGTAGGGCAGCAGATATCGCATGTATATGGGGTCCAGCTTGCGCTCCGGGTGCTGCAACTTGGTCAGCTTCATCTCGTCGGCGACGCGGCCCCACCGCTTGCGTTGTATGACGTTGCTGAGACCGCCGTTGCGTTCCACGGCGTGGTATAGCCTGGGGAGGTTCACTTCGCTGCCGTCCAACTAAAACAGTAACAGGTTTTTAATCACACTTGCTCGAAATAGTATTTTATGCAACAGTTGTATAAGAAGGGTCAAAAAAGGCGAGTGGCGTGAGTTACGGAAGTAAAGGAATACGCCACGAGCATTTTTTGCACTATTTATACAACGTTGCATACAATGCTTTTCCTAGGAGTCAAAAACAAAAATAATACTAGAATAATACTAGAATCATATAGGTAAACAAACCAAAAGTATACAGCTAAGATACACGAGCATACCTTCATACGCGCCCGGAACCGAACCCAATGTAGCATACTTTTGGCACACAAGAGGTGGCCTTAAGAACTTTGTGATAAAACAACGCAACCTAAGTGTGTTTGGGGTTCTTAGAATTGTCTATTGTATTAGTTGCCTGTGGAAAAAAAAGTACAGTCAGCGATAAAAGCTTGTACCAAAAATGAAATTTTGCCAAAAGCTTATTTATTTTTATTTACCAACGACGCTCTGGGTCTCCAGGGCAAGGGGGCCCAGCGGCTGTACATCTTGGAGATGTACTGGTATATGACCGTGTCGCTCATGTCTGAAGTCGTCCGGGGGAACTA
The DNA here is from genome assembly GCF_033807575.1 of Cydia pomonella. NCBI lineage: Eukaryota > Metazoa > Arthropoda > Insecta > Lepidoptera > Tortricidae > Cydia > Cydia pomonella. The sequence goes on from NW_026907914.1 coordinate 115,926, forward strand.
TTCCTAGGAGATACTTGGGTCATGTCGCCTGCGGGTAGAGGGTGTACTCTTTTATACTACGTCGGTGGCAAACAAGCATACGGCCCGCCTGATGGGAAGCAGTCTCCGCAGCCTATGTACGCCTGCAACTCCAGAGGAGTTGCCTTCGAGTTGGATCATGTCGCCTGCGGGTAGAGGGTGTACTCACGAGGGGAGACCGCGCGAACACGACGCTCTGGGTCCGCAGGTGCGCCTTGATGGCAGCCAGCTCCCTGGACACGGGGCCCCAGCGGCTGAACATCTTGGAGATGTACTGGTATATGACCGCGAAGCGGATCGTGTCGCTCATCGTGCATGTTGGTTTGAAGTTTTCAGGGGGAACTATTTTGCAGAGGCCGTATTTTGAGGCCTCGGGGGCGATTTTGTCGTAGTATTTTATCGGATCCTGTAAATAATAAGTTAATAATCATATACACATAATTTCATGATAATAAACATTGTTAAGTGGAGATAAAAACTTAGTTTATTTTGCAAGACGCAATAGAAAAAGTATGACGATTCTCTACAAGTGTTTCTCTGCCCCTAATATTTATTTTAACCGATCTAACATGATTTATTCGAAGGGGGGAAACGAATAATGCTACCATAGCTATCGCGTGGAAACCGGACGGAAGCCGAGGCTCGGGGCGTCCTGTACACTCTTGGCAACGGTCCGTCCTAAGAGAGTTACGAGCGGTCGGGTTGAGCTGGAGCGAGGCCAGAAGACGAGCTGAAGATAGGAAGGCGTGGCGCGAGCTTGTGAAGGCCCTTTACACCTCTGGGGTGCTTTAGGACAACAACAACATGATTATAATGTAAGACTAGGGTAAAAGTTGCGTTACTTAAACTCAATTTTAACTAAGCTTGTGAAAATGTAATATAAAGTTAAGAAACGAATATAAACAGATTAGAGATGCAACGAATATCCAATTACTATTCGGTATCCGGGCAATTTTTTACAATACGGCCGGTTTCCGGATAGTGCGTAGTATCCGGCCGGATTCCGGATAGTGCTGCTTAGTATCCGGCCGGATTCCGGATAGTAATTTAGCACGATATTTATGAATACAATATGCACTAAACACTACTAAATCTTATAAATAACGAAACAAAGTTAATAAATCTGCACTCGCTATGAAAATATTAAATCAATAAAATAAAATAAAATAAAAATCATTTATTTCAGACCTTGGTCCATACAGTGTTAGTACGACTTACTCTAAAAATTATATTAAATTATTATTGAAATAAATTAAACTTACAATATTTTAGGGTTTAAACTTACAATATTTTAGGGTTTAAACTGGAGCCAGTCACATATACTAGTAATAACTACATACACTCATGTGAGCCATGTGTATGTAGCTACCAGTGAGTGTACCCTGGTCCAGTGCACAAGAAGCTGACTGTCAAGCCTGTCAGCTATAATTGCCAGGAGACTGTTGCGGCTGCCCCGCAGGCGCCGCAGCGCGCAAAACACTTACGAAGAAAATTGTAATTTGCGCTATTCAATTCTCGCAGTATGTGAATTTAGTTTACTTATTTATAAACGGCTGCCTATAACTATAAATAAGTTGCAACCTGCATCGAACTTTGAGCAAGCGCGCTATCTAATTTAATTAATTTTTGACCAAACTTTTAGCCGGATATCCGGCTTCCGGATACCGAATATTCGGCGGATCCAGCGGCCGCATATCCGGTATCCGTTGCATTTCTAAAACAGATTTAAATTCTCAGCCTTAGGAAAATACGTAGATCCCGCTAAGACCGTCTCTGCCTTCCCCAAATACGCCTCTTTTCTCCCAGTCCCTTCAGTGACCAAGCTCCTCAGCTCATTAAGAAGTTCTGTTCAGCAGTGGATACAATAAACACTAATACATTACCTCAAACTCCTCAGCCGTAGGATAGTACGCGGTTGCTTCAAGCACCGCCCCTGCTTTTTCCTCTAAAGAAGCCTCTTCTCTCCCAGTCCCCTCCGTGGCCAAGCTCCCCAGTTCATTGAGAAGTTCTGTTCAGCAGTGGATACAATAAACACTAATACATTACCTGAAACTCCTCAGCCGTAGGATAGTACGTGGGTGCCTCTAAGACCGTCCCCGCCTTTTCGTCCAAATAAGCCTCCTCCCGCCCAGTCCCCTCCGTGGCCAAGCACCCCAGCTCATTGAGAAGTTCTGTCAGCAGTGGATACAATAAACACTAATATATTACCTCAAACTCCTCAGCCGTAGGATAGTACGTGGGTGCCTCTAAGACCGTCCCCGCCTTTTCGTCCAAATAAGCCTCCTCCCGCCCAGTCCCCTCCGTGGCCAAGCACCCCAGCTCATTGAGAAGTTCTGTCAGCAGTGGATACAATAAACACTAATATATTACCTCAAACTCCTCAGCCGTAGGATAGTACGTGGGTGCCTCTAAGACCGTCCCCGCCTTTTCGTCCAAATAAGCCTCCTCCCGCCCAGTCCCCTCCGTGGCCAAGCTCCCAAGCTCGTTCTGAAGTTCTGTCGGTAAGGAGTTGAAAATCTTGTTTAACAGCGCTGGACTATTCGTCAGATTATCTATCAAATTCTTCCGCTTCTTATATATATCGTCCTCAGGTACCAAGCTGACACTAAGTACGTTCCCAACTTCTTTTTTTTTTGTATTAATTTTGGCTAGTTGAGAGCTTGTAGGGCATATGTCCATGTATTGTATGCTTTCGGGGCTCTGCGCGGGGGGGTCGGGGGTCTGCTGGTTGCGGCGGCGGAGGCCCGAGGGAGGCCGAGAGCCTTCTAGTTCGTCGAACTCGTACACGTCCGGGTTTGGCGGCGGAGGGTCGCGGGAGCTGGAAAAATAGGTTCTATAAGTATATACCTGTATCATATGAAGGGGATAAATAAACCCGGGATTTACCGTAATCCCCAGAATATGCTTATTAATTTACTTATTTAACCTTTATTGCACAAAAGAAAACCTTACAGTACAAAAGGCATTCTGTACTCTACCAGTCAACCGTAAGGCCAAGCAGAGATCTTATCATACTTACTTCCTGAGAAGTCTCGTGTTGGTGGCCACCTCTTCCTGGGCAGGGGCTGCCTTCGCCGCACGCTTCGGTAACGTTTTCTTCTCTTTGACCGGAGCAACTTTCGGTTTCCTGTATTTAAAAAAAAATACAAGCGTAACCTTTAACATACACAATAATCTTTAACCCTTTGAATGCCACATCTATCGAACGCGGCGTGTCATCGTGAGCCATATGGGAACGCACGAAGTCTGATTATCCTCGGTCAAAAGGTTAACAAAAAAAAACTGACTTAAACGGGACTTAATTTTTTTTTTATACTACGTCGGTGGCAAACAAGCATACGGCCTGCCTGATAGTAAGCAGTCTCCGTAGCCTATGTACGCCTGCAACTCCAGAGGAGTTACATGCGCGTTGCCGACCCTAACCCCACCCCCCTCGTTGAGCTCTGGCAACCTTACTCACCGGCAGGAACACAAGTAACACAACACTATGAGTAGGGTCTAGTGTTATTTGGCTGCGGTTTTCTGTAAGTTGGAGGTACTTCCCCAGTTGGGCTCTGCTCTAGATCTGGAATGACATCCGCTGTGCTGTGCCCTACCACACAAGGCGAGATGACATTCACATTGCCCATACCTCTCTTTTGGACAAAATATTAATAGCGTAAAGTTAAGTTTTTAATATACCTCCGACGTTTCGAGGACAAGTCTGTGGTTGCCGAGCATTTACTAGTCAAACAAATCACTGGATTGAGCTGCATAACCCTAAAATCATTTCTACGGATCGTAGTGAAGCCATTGAAATTAAAAAAACAAATCAATTTCAATCGGAAAGATGGTTTTAGGATCTCATTCAATTGTAATCCAGTCATTAGTAAATGTATCAGCGAAAACAAATATCGTGAGTGTTGTGTGTCGAGTGATTAACATCCCTAGTGCGCAAAACGGGTGCGGGTAGCACGAAAAACTCGCGCGGCTAAAACATTGGTGTCAACTTTAGCTAGTATTCTCCGAGGCCACGGGGACAATGCCGTCCTCGAAACGTCAGAGGTAAATACTGCCTCAATCGAGCAATGGAGCTGCAGAAGACATACACGAAGCTTCATGATACATCTTCTTTCACTACATTAATAATAATAATCCAGCCTATATACTTTCCATTGCTGGGCACAGGCCTCCTCTCATACGCGAGAGGGCTCAGGCTATAGTCCCCACGCTAGACTATGCGGATTGGGGACTTCACATACACCTTTGAATTTCTTCGCAGATGTATGCAGGTTTCCTCACGATGTTTTCCTTCACCGAAAAGCTAGTGGTAAATATCAAATGACATTTCGTACATAAGTTCCGAAAAACTCATTGGTACGAGCCAGGATTTGAACCCGCGACCTCTGGATTGAAAGTCGGCCGTCATATCCACTCGGACATCACCGCTTATTATAGGACATTATTACACAAATTGACTAAGTCCCACAGTAAGCACATTAAGGCTTGTGTTGAGGGTACTTAGACAACGATATATATCAATATTTATAAATACTTAAATACATAGAAAACACCCATGACTCAGGAACAAATATCCATGCTCATTACACGAACAAATGCCCTTACCAGGATTTGAACCCGGAACCATCAGCTTCGTAGGCAGGGTCACTACCCACTAGGCCAAACCGGTCGTCAACGTTGACGCACGCGGCCACAGCGCCCACAGCCCATATTAACTTTCGTCCATTCCGAGAAAGTTCACGATGACCACCGCACACTATAGCCGTGGCGTTCAAAGTAAATATTACTTTTTATGAGGAAATACCAGATTTAATAATTTTAGTTATATATCTCCTTCGCACTGACGAGGCTCCTAAAATGAGAGCGATAAGGACAACTGCAGCTTATGCGAAAAATCCAGCGTAAAAATCTTTGAAATCGAGGTTTCGTTCTCGCCATTTCCCCCCTCCAAAACTTAAGCAAATTGTAACCATATTTTCTCACCTCACGTTCTAAACCCACATTTTCTATTTCCTCCTGTGGCACACAGTATGCTAAAAACTCTTTCTTTAGGCGCACTTGTTATTTGTATAATGAATCTCTTAACGATATAGATATTTTTGTTCATAGTTTGTCCGTGTTCAAGAACAAAGTTCGGCAAATTTTGTTTTCTAGAAATTGATCAATTTGGTTCCAGTCATATTTTTCATACTTTTGTATGTTTTCTTAACTTACTTGCATGTAGCACACAACTAAACCGGTAATTTATAATTGCGTAATTTACATTTCCATGTAATAGTTTTCTTAGTAATGTAGGAAACTTTAGGCCTATTTTTAGTTGATTTACTTTAGACATATTTGTAAAAGGCTGTTTGTTTTCTAAATAAATTAAAATATATATATATATATATATATATATATTTTGGAAAAAAAATGAAATAGTTATTTTCATCACACTTGCTCGAAAAAGATCTTATTTCATGCAGGTGTGCTGAAGGACAAAGGCCTATTTTGTTCTCGCGGGAGTTATGGATTGTGAAGCTATAATTCCCTAAGGAGTTATAGCTTTATTCTTTAATTATGTCACTTATTCATACAAACCAAGTAGCATAAATGAGTTTTACTTTTAAAATGCTGACGTTTAAAATGTAATATTTTTGTTTATGTTTAAAATTATTTAATTTGATTAATTTAACAGCCGTTTAAAATTTATTTACATAACTTTCAATCGTGGCTGAATGCCGAATAGGTCCTCACCTGCCAAGAAATTACAAAATGGCGGACGAATGTTTGATATGTCACCGTATTTAAGAATTATTTCGCTTAAAATTTAGTTTTTTCTTCGCAAGTGTGATGAAAAACATTGTGTGTAACTCCGGGGGTAAGAATATTGCAAATTACCACCCTCGCTTCCAAAGTTTCACTTACCCCCCTCGTTGCACAATGTACTATTGTACAACAAGAGAGCAAAGTTTGATATTTCTTCGAGTGCTTATTTTAATTAGTTAAATAGTGATGAAGACGGATTAGATTTTATTTTTCGCAGTAAGGGACTCAAAAGCGCACGAGATGTAAATAACTTTGATCTCGTGTAGTACACAAAAAATTTCACGACAGCAGTGTGAACATATTTGAAAGGTAAAAATACAACCTGAAAAAATGTAATCCGCCTTCATCACTATTTCACTCATGTTTTATTAAGGTATTCTAACAATTAAGTTTAATTACCGCAATAAATCAAAACGAAAGAAATTTCAATTAAATAATACCTACGGAAATAATGAAGTAACGAACATCAATTGACAGTTCAATCGACAACTTTTTTTTGGAAAAAAAAAACTTTGTAAGATACGGTCCGAATTGCGGATACAACTAATTGTCAAGTATAGTAGATATCGTTAAAAGTAGAATTATTTACTTTGCGTAACAATTGCGTATTTTTTTAAGTTAAAATACGTAAAATATGGTTTTTTTATTAAATTTTTATTTCAATTAATTATTACGATTGAGGACTAGTAGGGTGTTTTGGAACTATACGGTCTGACTTATTTCGGGGGTCTAATATCAACCGTCAATATACCGTTGAATTACGTATCTTATTTTTGTCTCTTTCTTTTTGCTAATGACGTGAAAGGGACAAAGACAATAGAATCCAAATATTTCGAACTTGTATCAGGCCCTGCACGTGAAATGACATTCGAATATAAAGGTTACTTGAATGTTATTTTGTCTCACTCGGTGAGCAAAATGCGATTTTGCAAACTGTTTTTAAGCAGAAAATTACCCTTGTTCCAGCTGCTGACGTGAAAAATAAATTTGATTTGTTTTTCATGTTTTGATTTTTGCGTTTATTGTTGCAGATTGTATGCTAAACGTCTGTTCACGGAGAATTAATTTACCTGTGTTTAGCGTTGTTTGAAGTAACCTAGTTCTTATAGAAACAGGAATATCAAAAAAAAAGTACAAATATAGTTAGTGGTGATATTGAATACCTATAAAAAAGAGCTCATCTCTTTTTTATAGGTATGACCACAATACAGAGAACGTATGAACGGGAAAATCACCACTAATGTTTCCACTTAGCCGACCATATTAACAGTTAAACGGATAATCTATACATACCTGCCCCTTGTTTCTTTCTGCACAGTTTTCTTCCCCACTCCCTTTCCTTTAATCCTCTTTGTTGCATCGTCTGGTTTACTGATGTCATCGTTTTCCCTCTTATGTTTCTCTCCTGCTTTCTTGTCTTCTTTGTCCCTCTTATTTTTATGTCCCGCTTTCTTCTCTAATTTGTCTCCCTCACCTGACTGTCCCGCTTTCTTCTCTATATTGTCTCCCTCATCTATCTGTCCGGTATTTTTGTCTTCTTTGTCCCTATCATCTTTATGTCCTACTTTCTTGCCTTCTTTGTCCCTCTCATCTTGTTGTTCTACTTTCTTGCCTTCTTTGTCCCTATCATCTTTATGTCCTACTTTCTTGCCTTCTTTGTGTCCCGCTTTCTTGTCTTCTTTGTCCCTTTCATGTTTCTGACCTGCTTTCTCACTGTCCTTATCTGTCTTAGCTTTGTTTGTATTTTGGTTCTTTTTCGCTTGTACATCAATACCTGAATCCTCATTATCAGAAACGTTATTTTTTTCTGAAGATTTTTTAGATTTCATTTCTCTTTTATCTGAGACTTCGAATCTGATTTCTTCAAGTTCTTTCCTAATGTTTTCGTCCATTATTTCCTTTTCTCGTACCAAATCCCCTTCGGACTGTGGGTCTTGGAACTCTGGGGTCGCGGTCCACCCTGGTGGAGTTCCAAGCCAGATGATGTCACTGCTGATGTCAGACAGGGACTTGAGAGACCGCGATGCCCTACACATGGCACATGGCATGGCTGGGGGTAAACACCAGTCTTCCACTCTGTGTAACAAACGATAAGTGTTGCAAAATGTTTCATTTTATAACATTTCTTAGTCTAACCCTTTGAACGCCACGCCTATCGTGTGTCAAAGGGTTAACAACGTAACAAAATTGAGAATTAAACGATGTGAAAATAAAACGAGAAGACCGAAAACTTCTATATTCTCCTAAGGCCCACCGTCCTATACATAGTACAAATTAAGGCTGCGATTCGACGCAAGCTGTGCAAGGATGGGTTTGTCATAAATTAATACTAGAACTTTATTTACGTATTCTCGTTTAGCGCCACTACAGTGGAAGCAGCTGAGCAGAGCGAGGTGTTTGTACATACAAAACAAGCGATGGAAATAGTATTTATGCAACCGTTGTCATAGAGACATAATAAAAACCGGCCAAGAGCATGTCGGGCCATGCTCAGAGTAGGGTTCCGTAGTTACTCTTCCGTCACAATAAGCTAAACTGGAACTTAAAGTATGGTACATTGTTAACCAAGGGATGAACTGTGGGTGTACGTCTTTTTACTATGAAGGGGAAACTTTTTGCGATAACTCAAAAACAGATAAACTGATCATATCCGCTATAGTTTTCATTTAATGTCTTTCTTAAACTCTATTTCCAAGATTTTTTTCATATTTTTGGACCTATGGTTCAAAAGTTAGAGGGGGGTGGGGGACATTTTTTTTTCTTTCGGAGCAATTATCTTCGAATATATTCACTTTATCAAGAAATGTTTGTTGAAGACCCCTATTAGTTTTGAAAGACCTTTCCAACGATATCCCACACTGTAGGGTTGAAGCAAAAAAAAAAATTTTCACCCCCACTTTACGTGTAGGGGAAGTACCCTAAAAAAAATTAAATTTTTAGATTTTATTGTACGACTTGGTCGGCTTTATTGATTTATATATCCATGCCAAATTTCAGCTTTCTAGCACTAACGACCACGAAGCAAAGCCTCGGACAGACAGACAGACGGACATGGCGAAACTATAAGGGTTCCTAGTTGACTACGGAACCCTAAAAGTACATAGAGTGCTCACTGTATACATCAGTTTTGGTACCAAAACGCTTATTATTTTCGTAGTCGACATCTAGCGTCGAGTAGCGGAACTCTCAGTACTGCTACTCGACACTAGATGTAGACTACGAAAATAATAGTATTTTTGGTAACAAAATCGTTGTATGGAGTGACCACTCTTGGTCTTCTTAATTTTATTTGTCGTTGTATAGGGGTAAAAAAAGTCGAGTGGCTTGAGCACAATGTGAGCCGGGGCCGTAGGCGTCGGAATTGGAAATAAATACGCCATGAGCATACAATATTTTTCCTATGAGTCAACAAAAATAATATGTTAACTAGTATAATCATATAGGTGGGAGAAGAACTTTATAGCGTCACTCGTTGCCATGGTTACGATTAGTTGTGCAGGGGACAAAAGTTCATTGAAATACTGATTTTATGGTGCTTAAATGTATTAAACTTGCGTTTTTGTGGTCGTTATAACCAATGTCCATAATGGGCCCCCTACTAAGCATGTTAATAGAACGGCATACAACATCTCTTCAAACAAACTGTGCCACTGTTGTCCCTTGGACAACGGGACAGGATAACAAAACAAAAAAAGTTGATTCACCCAGGTAAACAAACCAAAAGTATGCAGCTAAGATACGCGAGCATACCTTCTTACGCGTCCGACCCGACCGACCGGCTGGTCAGCGACACCTCGTAACTCATGAGGCCCTGGTACTTGATCTTTGCTAAATTTGGACAGTTTTTTCTCGATTTTGGCCACAGTAGCCTATGGACACTAACAAGCAACGCTATGCGGTCTTCGTAGTCTATGGGTGTTGCTATATTACGGGTGTCACATGCGCGTATCTGACTTATGTAGCAATGGTTTCTACTATGCAACCAAATGAATATTTTGTAAGTTAACAACAATGCACTTAGTTTGAAACTATATTATGTTGATTTTGTTAGGTTGGTAGCCATTAATCGCAACTTTATAGCGATTTCACAGCGCAAGTGCTGTTATGAGGAATAGACAATATAGACTTTTCTACAAATCTTTAATCTATGTTCTAATATTCGTGTTCATGAATGTATGAATGACAAATAATAATATAAATAAATATTGTTAAAAATTGATTTTTTGTTTTTTTTTACTATTTTTTTTGTTTGATTTATAGCTGATTAATACATGCAGTCATATCACATAAATATTTGACGACCAGTTTGGCCCAGTGGGTAGTGACCCTGCCTACGAAGCCGATGGTCCCGGGTTCAAATCCTGGTAAGGGCATTTATTCGTGTGATGAGCATGGATATTTGTTCCTGAGTCATGGGTGTTTTCTATGTATTTAAGTATTTATAAATATTTATATATTATATATATCGTTGTCTAAGTACCCTCAACACAAGCCTTATTGAGCTTACTGTGGGACTTAGTCAATTTGTGTACTAATGTCCTATAATATTTTTTATTTTTATTATTTTTTTTTATTTAATTATATTTTCACCTCAGCAGCTCGAACAAGCCTTTCCTCACAGGGAGTGAGACAAGCTTTCGTCATAATGATGATGCCTTTCATTCATGAATGTAAATAAATGTGGTTAACTTTACTTTATGTTGATTTTTTTAAACCTTTAATTATTTATTTATTATTTATTTATTTATTTAATATGTTCTCACTACTGAGGTGAAAAGTTTGATGTGTCACACGAGAGCAAAGTTACTTTACAGCTCGTGTTTTTGAGTCCCGAGTAAGCGAAAGATTTTATAATTGAGTTTATCGTAATGTTGGTCATTATTTACGGATTTTGAAGGCATCATAGAGGGTTTATGACATATGTGTAGATAAAAACATTAAAAAGCTTCGATCCCGCCTCTCTGCACCCCGCTCACATATTTATTTAGAATGCTTCACACCCTCGCTACGCCTCGCACCACTTAGCTACCTCGCACAGCTCCGGCGGCAGCTTAAGATCGATGAAATTTAAATAATTTTCAATTGTAATACAGTTATATTTTCATCACACCAACTGGTAAAGACCCTCTAGATTGTTCAAAAACGAATGAGAAAGTTGCATTTTATCCACATGTGGGGCAAAGTAATCGGATGCAAATTTTGAATTGTTTCCTTATGTTTGCTGGTAGAATTGACTTTTAAATGACGATTTTTTATTACGTTCATTTGGATTTCATTTCATTTGAATTTTTTCGTATTTCATAGTTAGTAGTTTCCTCGTGTTGGTGTGTTGAAAAATTGTGTTTCACCCGGAGGCAAAGTTTGTTTAACCCTCGTGCATTGAAACCCTCGCAAAGATTCCACTTCTCGAACGACTCGCTACGCTCGTGGTTTAATTTTGGAATCTTTCGCTTAGTTAGTTAGTGCTTCTGGGCATTTTCCGCAAATCGACAACCATTGTGCCTATTTTGCGTGAAACGAGGTAGCGCTACTCTAACCACCCTCTTCGCTTGCTCGGGTATCAATATTAGCACGAGCGGTTAAACAACAACTTTGCCCCCTTGTAAAACAAATAACTATTGTAACGTGCATGGCAAAATCAATTCTATTCCGTACATCATAGGTTAAATTTTTATTAGCAAATGAGGGTAGTATGACCATACCCGTTGGAGGGGACCGGCGATGGCGGGTATGAGGGGGCGAACACCTCGACCATACCGCAGGGTCTGCCAGAGTTTTCCACTTCCTCTGTGGAGTAGAATCAGTGAACACCGATTTATACCGTGTAGTCTAACTTTGAACAAAATAAAATGGTCATGCTCAGTCGTTTGTTAGTCGTATACCTCGAAATCAAAAATTCCTTGTAGCTTTTCACCTATTCGCGTTTCGCCGCGATCTCATAATTTCTGAACAGATTTTTTTTTGTAGCATGATTTCTGGTCGCCATTTACAATGGTGTATAAGATTCATAGTATATTTACTTCCCTGCCTTTCTTCACTGTAGTCGCTTTTCACCTCGATAGATATTTGTTTATAATGCGTTATTACATATCGCGACATTTCCTTTAAGCACTATACCTCTATAGATTTGTTTTGTAAATGCATTTCGCACTTGTAGTTTATCTCCTGGTTTTGAGTGTGTTATATGTAACCTTAGAGGTAGATTTCCTAAATAACAAATTCTCCAAAGCTAGTTAATGTATTGCTGTAACAATGAGGTCAATAAGCGACCGTATTTTTATTGTATCCCAGTGATATAGCCAATTTTTTTTACGATTAATACAATACAGTACAACAATATGCGACCCAGGTAAAATGCAACAATTTTTTTTTGCGGAAAACTAAATAGGCTATTGATAATACACGCTACATCAAAATTAGCTACTGTTGTAAACATCTATTGAAAATATTTGCGGATAACTAAATAGGCTATTGATAATACACGCTACATCAAAATTAGCTACTGTTGTAAACATCTATTGAAAATATTTGCGGCTAACTAAATAGGCTATTGATAATACATTCTACATTAAAATTTGCTACCGTTGTAAAAATCTATTAAAAATATATGCGAGTAACAAAATACACCACCGATATTACACGCTACAGCAAAATACGCTATCACGGTGAAACGCGAATAGGTGAAAAGCTACAAGGATTTTTTGATTTCGAGGTATACGACTAAAGAACGTGCTCAGTGTAGGGTTCCGTAGTTACCATTCTGTCAGAATAGGCTAAACGGGAGCTATTAGTAAGTATCTTTAATGGATGTATATATAAGGGAGTACTTTGCAGCGCTTTATACGTCTTTATACCATGAAGAAGACTTTTCACGATAATTTAACAGCTAAACTGATCATGTCCGCTATAGTTTTCTATTTCTACGATTTGTTTCATATTTTTAGACCTATGGTTCAAAACTTACAGGGGGGGAAGGATTTTTTTTTCTTTCATATTCATTTTATCAAAAAGTGTTTGTTCAAAATCCCTATTAGTTTTGAAAGATCTTTCCATCAATACTGTACACTGTAGGTATACAAAAATAAATTTAGATTTTATTGTACGACTGTCGGATTTATTAATTTATCCATGCCGAATTGTAGCTTTCTAGCACTAACAAAGCCTCGGACAGACAGACGGACATGGCGAAACTATAAGGGTTCCTAGTTGACGACGGAACCCTAAAAAAAAAGTGGCTATAGTTTGCTATAATTAAATACATATGTATATATTAACATTAGCATTAAGATAAAAATTGTCACTAACACATAATAATGATCCAAGTTGGTCGTGAATAAATAATTTATTATTATTATTATTGGACAGACAGACGGACATGACGAATCTATAAGGGTTCCGTTTTCTGCCATTTGGCTACGGAACCCTAATGAGCGAATCTCGGGTAAAAAAAAAGCGGCCAAGTGCGAGTCGGACTCGCGCATGAAGGGTACCGGTGTGAAGTTAGCGGCCAAAAGTTGGCGGCCAAATATTGGCGTCACAGTCGGCCTCTAACATTTAGCGGCCAAAAGTTGGCGGCCAAATGTTGGCGCCAGTCGGCCGCCAACGTTTAGCGGCCAAATGTTGGCGCAAATCGGCCGCCAACATTTGGCCGCCAACTTCACACTAAAATTAACCTACCAAATTAAGAAGTCCGTATGAAATCTCACCATACATAACACAATAGGGTTGTTTCCATCTACAAATCTTAGGGCAGAATTGTATCCCAATAAATTCTTTTGGATTATAAGAACATGTTAAACTACTTTTAGGGGACCTGTAATGACCATATTTTTGTAAATATTGAATTTAAAATATCTTTTGGCACACGTCACGTGACCAAACTCGAAACGTCTTTGAAGATTCTGATGACGTCACAACTCTCGGATTGACACTGTTGACAGTTAGGTGATAAACAACAAATGACAAATGTCAGTTGACAGTTTGTATCTTCTACGTGTGTATGAAGTTATGTGTCAAACCGTAAACTGTGACGTCACACAATTTTCAAAGAGCGTTTTGGGCGCGAAAGCATCTGTCAAAATATATTTTGTTAATTTAACATATTTAAAGCCGTTTTTAGTATAAAAGTTGAATTTTAGGGCAACTTTTAGTTAATATAGAACGTAATAGAAGCGTTCCAAAAAATTGGAAACAACCATATTGGTGGAACGTTAGGGCAGTGTCTCGTTATATAAGGGCATTTTGTCTAAACTGCCCTGCAGAATTGCAGCCGATTATTACAGATTTCATTTTTTCTACAAAACGTAAAACCTTTTAGAAATATTTCGGTTAGTGCTATATAGTCCACACTAAAAGAGATACAACTCTACTAAAACCTGTTTTGAATAGTCTATTAGATGCTTAACTTAGTGCAACCCCAATCATCGATCCAGAAGTTAGGTGATAAAAAATAATACATATATATAATTATTCTCCATTTTAGAAATAATTCGGCTGCTGCTATAACGTCCAAACTAAACGGGGTACAGCTCTACTAAAAGCCGCTTTAAATACCCTATAAGATGCTCTATGACTCATATATAATATGACTCTACGGCATATGAATGATGAATTTTAAACTTAGGCTTTCTATGAACATTTGCACTCATTGAAGAATTTTTGCACCTTAGACGGCAGGCGAGTAAACCACACCCTCTGTATCGTACAGAACATAATACTATCTATTAAATAACACTATCTCTAGAGTGATACTCGGCGACATAATAATGGTGCACGGGCATCAAATAAGAATCTGATACTTTCTATGAACATTTGCATTTATTGAAGTTTTTCGGCATCTTCGACGGCAGGCGAGTAAACTACACCCACTGCATCGTACAGAGCATTATATCATCAATCAAATAACATTACTCGGCGGCTTATTAATGGTGCACAGGCATCAAATAAGAAACTGAGGCTTTCTATGAAAATTTGCGTTCATCGAAGTTTTTCGGCAATTTAGACGGCAGGCGAGTAAACCACATCCACTATACCATACTGAACACAACACTATCTGTCAAATAACACTATCTCTAGAGTGATACTCGGCGACATATCAATGGTGAACGGGCATCAAATATGAATCTTATGCTTTCTATGAACATTTGCATTTATTGAAGTTTTTCGGCATCTTAGACGGCAGGCGAGAAAACAACGCCCACTGCATCTTACAGAGCATTATACTATCTATCAAATAACATTATTTATAGAGTGATACTCGGCGGCATATTAATGGTGCAAGTGCACAAATAAAAAACTTAGGCTTTCTATAAACATTTCTATTCATTCAAGTTTTTCGGCATCTTAGACGGCAGGCGAGTAAACGACACCCACTGTATCGTACAGAGCATTATATTTTCTATCAAATAACTTTATCTCTAGTGTGATACTCGGCGGCATATTTATGGTGCACGGGCATAAAAAAGAAACTTCGTCTTTCTATGAATATTTGCATTCATTAAAGTTTTTCGGCATCTTAGACGGCAGGCGAGTAAACTACACCCACTGCATCGTACAGAGCAATATATCATCAATCAAATAACAGTACCTCTAGAGTGATACTCGGCGGCATATTAATGGTGCAAGGGCATCAAAAAAGACTTTGGCTTTCTATGAACATTTGCATTCATTGAAGTTTTTCTGCATCTTAGACGGCAAGCGAGTAAACTACACCCGCTCTATCGTACAGAACATTATACTATGTATCAAATAACACTAGATCTAGAGTGATACTCGGCGGCATATTAATGGTGCACGGGCATCAAAGAGACTTTGGCTTTCTATGAACATTTGCATTCATTGAAGAATTTTTGCATCTTAGACGGCAGCCGAGTAAACTACACACCACTTTATCGTACAGAACATTATACTATGTATCAAATAACACTATAACTAGAGTGATACTCGGGGCATATTAATGGTGCAAGTGCACAAAAGACTTTGGCTTTCTATGAACATATGCATTCATTGAAGTTTTTCAACATCTTAGACGGCAGGCGAGTAAACTACACCCACTGCAACGTACAGAGCGTTATATAATCATCAAATAACAGTACCTCTAGAGTGATACTCGGCGGCATATTAATGGTGCAAGGGCATAAAAAAGAAACTTAGGCTTTCTATGAACATTTCCATTCATTGAAGTTTTTCGGCATCATAGACGGCAGGCGAGTAAACTACACCCACTGCATCGTACAGAGCGTTATATCATCAATCAAATAACAGTACTTCTAGAGTGATACTCGGCGGCATATTAATGGTGCACGGGCATAAAAAAGAAACTTAGGCTTTCTATGAACATTTCCATTCATTGAAGTTTTTCGGCATCTTAGACGGCAGGCGAGTAAACTACACCCACTGAATCGTACAGAGCATTATATTTTCTATCAAATAACAATATTTCTAGAGTGATACTCGGCGGCATATTAATGGTGCACGGGCATCAAAAGAGACTTTGGCTTTCTATGAACATTTGCATTCATTGAAGAAAATTTGCATCTTAGACGGCAGGCGAGTAAACCGCACCCACTGCATCGTACAAAGCATTAAATTCTCGATCAAATAATTTTATTTCTAGAGTGATACTCGGCGGCATATTCATGATGCACGGGCATCAAAGAGACTTTGGCTTTCTATGAACATTTGCATTCATTGAAGTTTTTCTGCATCTTAGACGGCAAGCGAGTAAACTACACCCACTCTATCGTACAGAACATTATACTATGTATCAAATAACACTATATCTAGAGTGATACTCGGCAGCACATTAATGGTGCACGGGCATCAAAAAAGAAACTTTAGCTTTCAATTAACATTTGCATTCATTGAAGGTTTTCGGCATCTTAGACGGCAAGCGAGTAAACTACACCCACTCTATCGTACAGAACATTATACTATGTATCAAATAACACTATATCTAGAGTGATACTCGGCAGCATATTAATGGTGCACGGGCATCAAAAAAGAAACTTTAGCTTTCAATTAACATTTGCATTCATTGAAGGTTTTCGGCATCTTAGACGGCAGGCGAGTAAACTACACCCACTGCATCGTACAGAGCGTTATATCATTAATCAAAT